>NW_027457020.1:178170-201369 GCF_040206685.1 Ascaphus truei | reverse complement strand
CATGCATGATATATGGGGGTTATATACAGGCATGCAGGATATATGGGGGTTATATACAGGCATGCAGGATATATGGGGGTTATATAGAAGGCATGCAGGATATATGGGGGTTATTATACAGGCATGCAGGATATATGGAGGGGTTATATACAGGATGAGGATATATGGGGGTTTATACAGGCATGCAGGATATATGGGGGTTATATACAGGCATGCATGATATATGGGGGTTATATACAGGCATGCAGGAATATTGGGGGTTTATACAGGCATGCATATATGATGGGGGTTATATACAGGCATGCATGATATAGGGGGGGTTATATACAGCATGCATGATATTTGGGGGTTATATACAGCCATGCATGATATATGGGGGTTATATACAGGCATGCATGATATATGGGGGTTATATACAGGCCATGCATGATATTGGGGTATCAGGCTTGGGGGTTATATACAGGCATGCATGATATTTGGGGGTTATATACAGGCATGCAGTGATATTTGGGGGTTATATACAGGCCATGCATGATATTTGGGGGGTTATATACAGCCATGCAGGATATAGGGGGGTTATATACAGGCATGCAGGATATTTGGGGGTTATATACAGGCATGCAGGATATATGGGGTTATATACAGGCATGCAGGATATTTGGGGGTTTATATACAGGCATGCAGGGATATTTGGGGGTTATATACAGGCATGCAGGATATATGGGGGTTATATACAGCCATGCATAATATTTGGGGGTTATATACAGGCATGCATGATATATGGGGGTTATATACAGGCATGCAGGATATATGGGGGTTATATACAGGCATGCAGGATATATGGGGGTTATATACAGGCATGCAGGATATATGGGGGTTATATACAGGCATGCATAATATTTGGGGGTTATATACAGGCATGCAGGATATATGGGGGTTATATACAGGCATGCAGGATATATGGGGGTTATATACAGGCATGCATAATATTTGGGGGTTACATACAGGCATGCAGGATATTTGGGGGTTATATACAGCCATGCATGATATATGGGGGTTATATACAGGCATGCATGATATATGGGGGTTATATACAGGCATGCATGATATAGGGGGGTTATATACAGGCATGCAGGATATTTGGGGGTTATATACAGCCATGCATGATATATGGGGGTTATATACAGGCATGCATGATATATGGGGGTTATATACAGGCATGCATGATATAGGGGGGTTATATACAGGCATGCATGATATTTGGGGGTTATATACAGGCATGCAGGATATTTGGGGGTTATATACAGCCATGCATGATATTTGGGGGTTATATACAGCCATGCAGGATATAGGGGGGTTATATACAGGCATGCAGGATATTTGGGGGTTATATACAGGCATGCAGGATATATGGGGGTTATATACAGGCATGCAGGATATTTGGGGGTTATATACAGGCATGCAGGATATTTGGGGGTTATATACAGGCATGCAGGATATATGGGGGTTATATACAGCCATGCATAATATTTGGGGGTTATATACAGGCATGCATGATATATGGGGGTTATATACAGGCATGCAGGATATATGGGGGTTATATACAGGCATGCAGGATATATGGGGGTTATATACAGGCATGCAGGATATATGGGGGTTATATACAGGCATGCATAATATTTGGGGGTTATATACAGGCATGCAGGATATATGGGGGTTATATACAGGCATGCAGGATATATGGGGGTTATATACAGGCATGCATAATATTTGGGGGTTACATACAGGCATGCAGGATATTTGGGGGTTATATACAGCCATGCATGATATATGGGGGTTATATACAGGCATGCATGATATATGGGGGTTATATACAGGCATGCATGATATAGGGGGGTTATATACAGGCATGCATGATATTTGGGGGTTATATACAGGCATTCAGGATATTTGGGGGTTATATACAGCCATGCAGGATATATGGGGGTTATATACAGCCATGCAGGATATAGGGGGGTTATATACAGGCATGCAGGATATTTGGGGGTTATATACAGGCATGCAGGATATTTGGGGGTTATATACAGCCATGCAGGATATTTGGGGGTTATATACAGGCATGCAGGATATATGGGGGTTATATACAGCCATGCAGGATACAGGGGGGTTATATACAGGCATGCAGGATATTTGGGGGTTATATACAGGCATGCAGGATATAGGGGGGTTATATACAGGCATGCAGGATATTTGGGGGTTATATACAGCCATGCAGGATATTTGGGGGTTATATACAGGCATGCATGATATTTGGGGGTTATATACAGGCATGCAGGATATATGGGGGTTATATACAGGCATGCAGGATATATGGGGGTTATATACAGGCATGCATGATATAGGGGGGTTATATACAGGCATGCAGGATATAGGGGGGTTATATACAGGCATGCAGGATATATGGGGGTTATATACAGGCATGCATGATATAGGGGGGTTATATACAGGCATGCAGGATATATGGGGGTTATATACAGGCATGCAGGATATATGGGGGTTATATACAGGCATGTAATGATAAACAGGAATAAAAGGTTATTACACACACATCCTGGGGACATTAGATCTCCCCTTCCTGTGTGATTCATATTTACCCCAGGGACCCGAAATAAAACAACCCCCCAAAGACGGAGAGATACGATGGGATACGAGGGGTATTACTATATATACATGGGAAGTGCAGTGGGACTCCTCACTGCCCAATGCACTGTACTACTATATACAGTAAGTGTGTGTATATATAGTTATGTATCTATCTATATCCATTTATTTATACATATAGATGTAGCTATATATTTATACCTTTATATCAATGTTTATAATATATGTTGTTGAGTACACACACCGAACGTGTTGTTCTGCTCCCCGGGGCCTCTCTGTGATAATAAGAGTAACATTACTTCCCGTACCCTGAGAGATTTGTTACTCGGACCTCGGAACGCGTCGTGTTCTGTAAAAATCGCTCTGCGTGTTACAGATAGATACAGCGCTCTGCGTGTTACAGATAGATACATTGCTCTGCGTGTTACAGATAGATACAGCGCTCTGCGTGTTACAGATACAGCGCTCTGCGTGTTATAGATAGATACAGCGCTCTGCGTGTTACAGATAGATACATTGCTCTGCGTGTTACAGATAGATACAGCGCTCTGCATGTTACAGATAGATACAGCGCTCTGCGTGTTACAGATAGATACAGCGCTCTGCGTGTTACAGATAGATACAGCGCTCTGCGTGTTACAGATAGATACAGCGCTCTGCGTGTTACAGATAGATACAGCGCTCTGCGTGTTACAGATACAGCGCTCTGCGTGTTATAGATAGATACAGCGCTCTGCGTGTTACAGATAGATACATTGCTCTGCGTGTTACAGATAGATACAGCGCTCTGCGTGTTACAGATAGATACAGCGCTCTGCATGTTACAGATAGATACAGCGCTCTGCGTGTTACAGATAGATACATTGCTCTGCGTGTTACAGATAGATACAGCGCTCTGCGTGTTACAGATAGATACAGCGCTCTGCGTGTTACAGATACAGCGCTCTGCGTGTTATAGATAGATACAGCGTTCTGCGTGTTATAGACAGATACAGCGCTCTGCGTGTTACAGATACAGCGCTCTGCGTGTTACAGATACAGCGCTCTGCGTGTTACAGATACAGCGCTCTGCGTGTTACAGATACAGCGCTCTGCGTGTTATAGATAGATACAGCGCTCTGCGTGTTATAGATAGATACAGCGCTCTGCGTGTTATAGATAGATACAGCGCTCTGCGTGTTATAGATAGATACAGCGCTCTGCGTGTTATAGATACAGCGCTCTGCGTGTTATAGATACAGCGCTGTGCGTGTTACAGATAGATACAGCGCTCTGCGTGTTACAGATAGATACAGCGCTCTGCGTGTTATAGATACAGCGCTCTGCGTGTTATAGATAGATACAGCGCTCTGCGTGTTATAGATAGATACAGCGCTCTGCGTGATACAGATAGATACAGCGCTCTGCGTGATACAGATAGATACAGCGCTCTGCGTGATACAGATAGATACAGCGCTCTGCGTGATACAGATAGATACAGCGCTCTGTGTGTTACAGATAGATACAGCGCTCTGCGTGTTACAGATACAGCGCTCTGCGTGTTATAGACAGATACAGCGCTCTGCGTGTTATAGACAGATACAGCGCTCTGCGTGTTATAGACAGATACAGCGCTCTGCGTGTTATAGACAGATACAGCGCTCTGCGTGATACAGATAGATACAGCGCTCTGTGTGTTATAGATACAGCGCTCTGCGTGTTACAGATAGATACAGCGCTCTGCGGGTTACAGATAGATACAGCGCTCTGCGTGATACAGATAGATACAGCGCTCTGTGTGTTATAGATACAGCGCTCTGCGTGTTATAGATAGATACAGCGCTCTGCGTGTTACAGATAGATACAGTGCTCTGCGTGTTATAGATAGATACAGCGATCTGCGTGTTATAGATAGATACAGCGCTCTGCGTGTTACAGATAGATACAGCGCTCTGCGTGTTACAGATAGATACAGTGCTCTGCGTGTTACAGATAGATACAGTGCTCTGCGTGTTATAGATAGATACAGCGCTCTGCGTGTTACAGATAGATACAGCGCTCTGCGTGTTACAGATAGATACAGTGCTCTGCGTGTTACAGATAGATACAGCGCTCTGCGTGTTATAGATAGATACAGCGCTCTGCGTGATACAGATATACATTTCTCTATGTCCAGTATAGATATACTTGCCCTGTATTGTAGATATATATTATAAGTACACATTGGCTGCCTGTTTATACCCAGCGGTTCCACGCTGTGCCGCCGAGGACCCTGGGTAATCCCCTGACACTTCCCGTAACCCGGCTCACGGGATCACTTTGTGCCGTTTCCTCCCAAGGTTCCCGTGTGTGGGACAGAGAGGCAGACCGGAGGAGCCGGCGGTGTCATGCATTATAAACGCAGCTCCATCAGACGACGCAGCAGGTCCCAGCGGGGTCAGGAGTGAGGAGCCCGGGAAACTCAGGGTCATTCCGGCCGCATCTCAAAGTCTGTCACCCCTACTTCATATTGTATTTCATATATATATATACTGAGTTAAGTTATGGTGAGTAAAAAAAGTGACAAAACCCTCCACAGGAAAGCAAATATGCAAATATAACTGTATGCTCATCTGCATGTCTTAGGCAGGTCTGCAACCCCGCCTTTCCCCATCATCACCCAGCATACAGCACTTCCACTGCAGCAAGGGATTCTGGGAAATGACATGCAAATGAGCACACAGTGTCACTTTTTGCCTCAATAACCATTTTAATATATATATATATATAATGTGTATATATGTGTGTATATATATCTATCTATATATATCTATATATATATATTAATCTTGCACATGGCTCAGTCCCCATGTAACAGAGCCAGGCTTTATTTTTTATAATGGTGAGTGTGAGTGTGAGTGTGAGTGGGAGGCTCGGCGCTCTCTGGCCGAGTCCATAGAAGGACAGGCCGCGCTGAGCCGTACGGACGCTCCGCGCTGAGCCCCGGCATCCTCAATGAGGAGGCCTTGAGAGGGGGCTCACGCGAGCGTCCGCAGGCGTGCTGACGAGATGGAGGTTTCAGCCGAGCGCCAAGCTGTTTTTCAGCGCGCTGTCGGCTGAAAACCTCCAATCACAGCACAGCAGCGTCGACGTCGCGGCGCCGTGACGTCGACGTCAGTGCGTCGCGGGCGATTGGCCCAGCGACGTCACTGCCCCGCCTCCAACCACCCCCCCCCCCCCGGCTCCGATGGCGCCCGCTGGCTCGCCTGCGTGGGCATGAAATCGCGCAGATTTCAGCAGGCGAGCGTCAGCGCGGCTCGGATCGCCTCACCCCTCTATGGCCCGGGCCTTTGGGGGGGGGGTGCATGGCTTGGCACTCTTCGGGGGGGTTCTAGACTTTGGGGTCACCGGCTTTTTTTTTTTTTTTTTTTTACAAAGATTTATTTCCCCGATTAATGTAACTGCTTAAGATGAGTATGTTTCACTTTTCCCTGCTACATCTGACGAATGGCTGCTTCCTAATGTACTAGAGAGCAGGGGTGGCCAAGACCGGTCATTGAGGGGTTCAGGTCCTCAGGATATCCCTGCTTCAGTCATTAGCATTGAGCCACCTGTGCTGAAGCAGGGATTTCCTTAATACCTGCCTTGCCGGTGGCTCTTGAGGACTGCAGTTGGCCACACCCCTGTGTTAGTGTGTAGTGTAGAGCCTGTGTCTTGTTTCCCCCCCCCCCCCCACACCCACAGGTACTCTGCACTCCTGTACACTGCAGCATGTTTATTTGGAGCAACACAGGCATTTGATTTGTGAGTTGAACCTGCAGCTTCTACCTTGACATGTCTTCTGCATCCATCGGCTCATCTGTTTTGCTTTGGTGAAGTGTGTGTGTGTGTGTATGTGTTTGTGTGTGTATTTGTGCATGTGTGTGTATTTGTGTGTGCGTGTGTGTGTATTTCTGCATGTGTGTGTGTATTTGTGTGCGTGTGTATGTATTTGTGTGTGCGTGTGTGTGTGTATTTGTGTGTGCTTGTGTGTGTGTGTACTGTATGTGTTTGTGTGTGTATTTGTGCGTGTGTGTGTGTATTTGTGCATGTGTATTTGTGTGTGCGTGTATGTATTTGTGTGTTTGTGTGTGTATTTGTGCATGTGTGTGTGTATTTGTGTATTTGTGTGTGCATGTGTGTGTGCGTGTATTTGTGTGTGTGTGACCCCCTTCCTCCTCCTGCCATCATCCTTTGAAGAGCGCCTTTTTGCAGCTGTCTATAAGAGAGCGCTCCTCCTGGGGGAGCAGGGGGACCAGTGATGAAATACTGGTACCAAATGGAGAAGCCGTTTGCACCGCCATGGAGACACGCCGGCCGTTCGGTTACACATTGCCGGGATTGGGTTATTAGCACCGCGAGGGGCATAGGAAAAAAAAAAAACCAGGGCCTTGTTTACTAAGCAGTGCTATCCCACCAGACGCCGATCTCCGCGCATGAAGACGCGTCGCGGCCCTTTCATTAGATACGCGGACGTATTTATTACCCCGAGCTGGAAGATATTTTTAGGAAGTAGCACTTCCCCCCCTCCCCCCCCTCCCTACCCCAAAAAAAACCTTTAATTTATTTCAAGTTACCCCCCCACCCCCCCCCCCCCCTAGCAATGTCCGATAATATTACAGGGAGGTGACCTCTTTGTGTACGTGGACTTGATCCATCACATCCGGGGAAAATCGATAAGTTTAAAAAAAAAAGTATTGATCGGGCGCAATAATTGTGCACTTTAACCTTTATATGGTCATATGCGCGGAGGTGAGGCCCCCCTTCTGTCTGGCGCGCGTCGCACCTCTCGCCCGTTGTGTCCAGCACTTTTGGAGAAGCCGACCTGGCCGACCCTAAGTAATCGTACACACACACGTCCAGTATTACAAGGGGGGTCGGGCGTCCCGGTTCAGCCAGGACAGTCCTGTTTTATTCAACCTATGCTAAATTCAGACGACAGATACTTTATCCTATATCTATACTTACTTATTGATCCAGAGGAAGGCAAACACACAAACCCCAGTGTCACATTATCTAATGATATCTCATAAGGGGAAAATAAATTCCTTTCTGACACCAAATATTGGCAATCAGATTACTCCCTGGATCAACATCCTTCCCATGTTACTTATTTGGTATATCCCTGTATACCTTTCCTACCTAAAAAGATGTCCAACTTTTTTTTTTTAACAAATCTATTGTATCTGCCATCACAGTCTCCATGGGTTATGAATCCCGCACTGTAACTGCCCTTACTGTAAAGAACCCTTTCCTTACACATATCTCCTGTATCTGCCCTCACCGCCTCCCTGGGTAATGAATCCCGCACTGTAACTGCCCTCACTATACAGAACCCTTTCCTTACTGTGACAAACGGCTTACTCCGGGGCTCCGTCGTTTGTCCGGGACTGTTTAGAACACGGTCTTTTAGGGTAGGTTAAATGATGAGGCGTCACGTACTGTTCCTTTAAACAGGCTATGCCTGGTTTATTCAGTCCCAGGCACTGAGACTGCCACAGTGCATACAACAGAAAACAGATCAAAACAAAAGCTGCTCACCTGAGCGATAACTTAACTTAGATATCCCTGACTCAGGGTTGGAAGTGGCTTTTCCACTTCCAACATCAAAACACGGTACTTTTGCAGTCTTATACAAATGAACAGAAAGATTGAACCTGTTAGGGGAAGAGGCTTCTCCCCTCTGTAGTTCAGCAGCCTTCCAGCCTCCTGGCTCTTGTGGAGAGACCAGAGCAAACAGGAAAACAGTCTTACATACCTGATTCCTAATTAGCATGACAGGTGACAGAAATCAGGCAGCAGACAAACTCTGGTCTGGATCTCTCATCCCTCAGTTCCAGCGCTTGCCAAACTGTGGGATGGAGTGTATGTATTATAAGGCTGCACTCCCAGGCCAAACAGGATAGAAACTGTCTAGTATCCTGGGAGCCCTATATACGGAATTTATTACCATCCCCTGGTTTCTGTCACATTACACATATCTCCTGTATCTGCCATCACAGTCTCCTTGGGTAATGAATCCCACACTGTAACTGCCCTCACTATACAGAACCCTTTCCTTACACATAATCTCCTGTATCTGCCCTCACAGTCTCCATGGGTAATGAATCCCACACTGTAACTGCCCTCACTATACAGAACCCTTTCCTTACATATATCTCCTGTATCTGCCATCACAGTCTCCATGGGTAATGAATCCCACACTGTAACTGCCCTCACTGTACAGAACCCTTTCCTTACACATATCTCCTGTATCTGCCCTCACCGCCTCCCTGGGTAATGAATCCCGCACTGTAACTGCCGTTACTGTACAGAACCCTTGCCTTACACATATCTCCTGTATCTGCCCTCACCGCCTCCCTGGGGAATGAATCCCGCACTGTAACTGCCCTTACTGTACAGAACCCTTTCCTTACACACATCTCCTGTATCTGCCCTCACCGCCTCCCTGGGTAATGAATCCCGCACTGTAACTGCCCTCACTGTACAGAACCCTTTCCTTACACATAATCTCCTGTATCTGCCCTCACAGTCTCCCTGGGTAATGAATCCCGCACTGTAACTGCCCTTACTGTAAGGACCCCTTTCCTTACGCACAGTTCCAGCGCTTGCCAAACTGTGGGATGGAGTGTATGTATTATAAGGCTGCACTCCCAGGCCAAACAGGATAGAAACTGTTCAGTATCCTGGGAGCCCTATATACGGAATTTATTACCATCCCCTGGTTTCTGTCACATATCCTCCCCCCCAGCTCAGACCTCGAGGGATGAGCGACCATGGATATTAGGGAGTGCATCCTTGACAACCCGTCAGCATTGCCATGTTTGTGCCCTGACCTGTGTTCCACAGAAAATTTAAAGGGTTGTAGGCTTAGGAACCACCTGGTCACTCTAGCATTCTTTTCCCTGTTTTGACACATCCAGGTAAGGGGTGCATGATCTGTGACCAACCGGAATTTTCTCCCCAACAGGTAGTATTTGAGCGTCTCTACAGCCCACTTTATTGCGAGACACTCTTTCTCTACTATGGAGTAATTTTTCTCCTGGGGATTTAGTTTCCTACTTAAATAAAGGATAGGGTGCTCCTCACCTTGAGACTCCTGGGAGAGTACCGCCCCCAGCCCTACCTCAGATGCGTCGGTTTGGACTACGAACTCTTTGGAGAAGTCAGGTGTGACCAACACTGGTTGGGCACAGAGAGCTTCTTTCAGGCTTCTAAAGGCTTGTTCGGTTTCGGGGGACCACTTTACCATTAGTGGTCCTCTTGCTTTTGTGAGGTCAGTTAGTGGGGTTGCCTTAGTTGCAAAATTGGGAATAAACCTTCTATAGTACCCAATTAACCCCAAAAAGGTCCTTACTTGTTTTTTTGTAACTGGCCTTGGCCAATTTTGTATCGCCTCCACTTTGAGTGTTTGGGGTTTGAGTAAACCTCTGCCAATAGAATATCCCAGATACTTGGCCTCCTCCAGACCAATAGTGCATTTAGCGGGGTTAGCAGTTAGTCCAGCAGACCGGACTGCGTCAAGCACAGCTTGGACCTTTGGAAGGTGGGATTGCCAATCTTCACTATGGATTACCACATCATCCAGGTAGGCGGCAGCATACCGAGCATGTGGTTTTAAAATTTTATCCATCATTCTTTGGAATGTGGCGGGAGCTCCATGTAAGCCAAAAGGCAACACCTTATACTGAAAGAGGCCGTCTGGGGTTGAGAAGGCTGTCTTTTCTTTTGCCCTTTCTGTGAGGGGAACCTGCCAGTACCCTTTTGTTAGGTCTAGGGTTGTGAGATATCGGGCTTTGCCCAGTCTCTCTACAAGTTCATCTACCCTGGGCATAGGATAAGTATCAAATTTTGACACCGCGTTTAGTTTCCGGTAGTCATTACAAAACCTTGTTGTACCATCTGGCTTTGGGACTAAGACTATAGGGCTGTTCCACCCACTTTGGGATTCCTCAATTACACCTAGTTTTAGCATTTTTTTAACCTCTAAACTTATAGCCTTTCTTTTGGCCTCTGGGATTCGGTACGGTTTAAGGTTAACTCGGACCCCCGGTTCAGAGACTAGGTCATGTTCAATTACGCTAGTTCTACCTGGCCGTATAGAGAAGATTTCTTTGTTTCTTCTCACTAAATTCTGAACCTCTCGTTTCTGATGAACAGACAGGGTTTCAGCTATGCTAACCTCTGGGTCAGTTTCTTGATTCTCTGACGGACCTGGGGGTACTAGGGTTAACAAGACTTCTCTATCTTTCCAGGGCTTGAGTAGGTTTATATGGTAAATTTGCTCAGGTTTCCTCCTACCTGGCTGTCTTACCTTATAATTTACTTCTCCCACTCTTTCCAAGACCTCATATGGCCCATGCCATTTAGCAAGGAATTTACTCTCCACGGTGGGAACCAGAACTAGTACCCTATCACCTGGAAAAAAAATTCTGACCCTAGCACCCTTATTATACGTATTCCTCTGTGCTTCTTGAGCTTTCTCCATGTGTTCCCTCACTATGGGTAGGACTGCAGCAATGCGGTCCTGCATCTGGGCAACATGCTCTATTACACTTCTGTAAGGGGTAACCTCGTGTTCCCAAGTCTCTTTGGCTATATCCAGTAAGCCCCTTGGGTGTCGGCCATACAATAGTTCAAACGGGGAGAAGCCTGTGGATGATTGGGGAACTTCCCTAATGGCAAATAACAGGTACGGTAACAAACAATCCCAGTTTTTCCCATCTTTATCAACCGCCCGCCGGAACATGCTCTTTAAGGTTTTATTGAACCTTTCCACTAAACCATCTGTTTGTGGATGATAGACTGAGGTTCTGAGATGCTTGATTTTTAGGAGTTTACATAGCTCTTTCGTTACTTGGGACATAAATGGTGTTCCCTGGTCAGATAGAATCTCTTTAGGAATCCCGACCCGGGAAAACAGAACTACTAACACTTTTGCTATGTTTTTAGCTGAGGTGCTACGTAGGGGAACTGCCTCCGGATATCGGGTGGCATAATCTAATATTACCAATATATGCTGATGTCCCCTAGCAGACTTTATTAGGGGTCCTACTAGATCCATAGCAATCCGGTCAAATGGTACCTCTATTATGGGAAGGGGTACCAATGGGCTGCGGTACGCCTTGAACGGGGCGGTGATCTGACATTCTGGGCATGAGGAACAATAATTCGTAATTTCTGCCAGAACCCCAGGCCAATAGAAGCTTTGGAGAACCTTTTCTTTTGTCTTTTCCACCCCTAGGTGTCCCCCCAATGGATGACTATGTGCGAGGTGTAATACTACGTTACGGAATGTCCGTGGTACCAACAATTGTTTAGTTGTAACTGATTTCCTTTTATCAACCCGATATACTAGGTCGTTCTCTACCTCGAAGTAGGGGTAAGCAAGTGACCTATCTGGTTGGCCAGGAGTACTATTCTGGTCCCGTATATTTCCCCTTGCTACCGCTAATGTGGGGTCCTCCCACTGGGCCTTCTTAAAACTCCCAGGACTGACCTCTAGGTCAGCGAGGGTCTTATCCGGTTCTGGGGTGGTAAGTGTCTGCTCAACATCTTGATTTGGGGTATTCCCTACCAAAGTAGTGATGGGGAAGGGAATTTTACAGCACTCCTCCTTTTCCCCCTTCTTATTTGGGCCCTCGTCAACCTCCATTTCTGAAAAAGGGAAAGGATTTGTTTCTTCTAATACTTCGTTATGGTCCGCTATTGAACTCTGGGCGCTATTCTGAGCGGGGGACCACATTTTTAGAAAATGGGGAAAGTCGGTCCCTATTAACACATCATGTGCCAGTTTGGGTACAATACCCACCTTGAAATCTAAAGAACCAAACTCTGTTTCAAAAAAAACATCAACAGTGGAATATTCATGATTATCCCCATGTATACAACAAATTGCCACTCTTTGTGAACTGTTTCCCTGTTTCTTCTTAATGGGCAAGAGGTATTCGGACACTAGTGTGACCATGCTCCCAGAGTCAAGAAGTGCCCGAACCCTCTTACCATTAACCTTTACAAATGCCCACAGATGGTTATTCAAGGGGTCCTCTGGGCTAGGGCCCATACATTGGGACAACAGCGAATAAGGTTCCACGCTGTTGCATTGCATGGGCTCATCATTTAGTGGGCAGATTTTTGCTGTGTGGCCCCTCTCATGACAATTTACACATTTAGGTACATAGTCTGTGTCCCACTTAGAGCCTTTTCCCGGCTCCCCATGTTGGCTATTGCCCTTAGTGTGCGAACCACTGTTGCTGGTGCTGCGTGAAGGTGGTCGCCGCTCTTCAGCGCCCCTTAACCCCGGTACCCTTTTACCGTCTCTGGAAGAGTCCTGGAACCTCGGGTAGTGGGGTTGCTCCACGACTGTGGGTTGCGGGTGCTCTTCTGCTGCATTGTACCTTTCTACGAGGGCCACAAGCTCATCCGCATTGTGGGGGTCACTCCGACTGACCCAACGGCGTAAGGCAGAGGGAAGTTTCCTCAAGAACTGGTCCATGACCAACCGTTCCACGATGTGGCTGGCTGAGTTGATCTCGGGTTGTAGCCACTTCCGGGCGAGGTGGATGAGGTCATACATCTGGCTTCGGGTGGCTTTATCCATCGTGAAGGACCATGCGTGAAACCTTTGGGCGCGAACAGCCGTGGTTACGCCGAGGCGGGCGAGGATCTCGAACTTCAATTTTGCATAGACGTTAGCTTCGGCTGGCTCTAGATCAAAGTAAGCCTTCTGGGGTTCGCCGCTTAGGAAGGGTGCGATTAGACCAGCCCACTCAGCTTCTGGCCATCCCTCTCTCTGTGCCGTGCGTTCAAACGTGAGAAGATAGGCTTCCACATCATCCCCATCGTCCTATCTTCTGAAGGTAGTGGCTTGCCCTGGTCATTTTCGGAACTGGGGCTGCCACTGCCAGTGGAAGGTTACTGATAGTCCCCCTCAGGATCTCGAGTTCCTGCTGTAAGCCCTGAGCGAACCGCTGTTGCTCCTCTCTCAGCAAGCGGTTTGTCTCTTGCTGGTTTGCATTCGCGTTTTGCAGGGCTTCATTCGTCTGTTGCTGGTTTGCATTCGCCTGTTGCTGGTTTGCATTCGCCTGTTGCTGGTTGGCATTAATCTCTTGCTGGGCTATTAGCAGCTGTTGCTGGGCTGCATTCGTCTGCTGCTGGTTTGCATTAGTTTCTTGCTGGGCTATTAACAGCTGTTGCTGGGTTTCATTCACGTCTTTCTGGGCAGCGACATTGCGTACCAGCGCACCCACCACGTCTTCCATCTTGTTTGCAGAGGATGAAAAAACTTTTTTTTTTTTTTTCTTTCAAAGTTCTTCAACCCGCAGACCCCCTAGTGCTCTGCCCGCATTCTCCACCATATGTGACAAACGGCTTACTCCGGGGCTCCGTCGTTTGTCCGGGACTGTTTAGAACACGGTCTTTTAGGGTAGGTTAAATGATGAGGCGTCACGTACTGTTCCTTTAAACAGGCTATGCCTGGTTTATTCAGTCCCAGGCACTGAGACTGCCACAGTGCATACAACAGAAAACAGATCAAAACAAAAGCTGCTCACCTGAGCGATAACTTAACTTAGATATCCCTGACTCAGGGTTGGAAGTGGCTTTTCCACTTCCAACATCAAAACACGGTACTTTTGCAGTCTTATACAAATGAACAGAAAGATTGAACCTGTTTGGGGAAGAGGCTTCTCCCCTCTGTAGTTCAGCAGCCTTCCAGCCTCCTGGCTCTTGTGGGGAGACCAGAGCAAACAGGAAATCAGTCTTTCATACCTGATTCCTAATTAGCATGACAGGTGACAGAAATCAGGCAGCAGACAAACTCTGGTCTGGATCTCTCATCCCTCAGTTCCAGCGCTTGCCAAACTGTGGGATGGAGTGTATGTATTATAAGGCTGCACTCCCAGGCCAAACAGGATAGAAACTGTTTAGTATCCTGGGAGCCCTATATACGGAATTTATTACCATCCCCTGGTTTCTGTCACATTACACATATCTCCTGTATCTGCCATCACAGTCTCCTTGGGTAATGAATCCCACACTGTAACTGCCCTCACTATACAGAACCCTTTCCTTACACATAATCTCCTGTATCTGCCCTCACAGTCTCCATGGGTAATGAATCCCACACTGTAACTGCCCTCACTATACAGAACCCTTTCCTTACATATATCTCCTGTATCTGCCATCACAGTCTCCATGGGTAATGAATCCCACACTGTAACTGCCCTCACTGTACAGAACCCTTTCCTTACACATATCTCCTGTATCTGCCCTCACCGCCTCCCTGGGTAATGAATCCCGCACTGTAACTGCCGTTACTGTACAGAACCCTTGCCTTACACATATCTCCTGTATCTGCCCTCACCGCCTCCCTGGGGAATGAATCCCGCACTGTAACTGCCCTTACTGTACAGAACCCTTTCCTTACACACATCTCCTGTATCTGCCCTCACCGCCTCCCTGGGTAATGAATCCCGCACTGTAACTGCCCTCACTGTACAGAACCCTTTCCTTACACATAATCTCCTGTATCTGCCCTCACAGTCTCCCTGGGTAATGAATCCCGCACTGTAACTGCCCTTACTGTAAGGACCCCTTTCCTTACACACATCTCCTGTATCTGCCCTCACAGCCTCCCTGGGTAATGAATCCCGCACTGAAACTGCCCTTACAGTAAAGATCCCTTTCCTTACACACATCTCCTGTATCTGCCCTCAGCCTCCCTGGGTAATGAATCCCGCACTGTAACTGTCCGTACAGTAAAGATCCCTTTCCTTACACACATCTCCTGTATCTGCCCTCACCGCCTCCCTGGGTAATGAATCCCGCACTGTAACTGCCCTCACTGTAAAGACCCCTTTCCTTACACATATCTCCTGTATCTGCCCTCACCGCCTCCCTGGGTAATGAATCCCGCACTGTAACTGCCCTTACTGTACAGACCCCTTTCCTTACACATATCTCCTGTATCTGCCCTCACCGCCTCCCTGGGTAATGAATCCCGCACTGTAATTGCCCTTACGGTACAGAACCATTTCCTTACACATATCTCCTGTATCTGCCCTCACAGTCTGCCTGGGTAATGAATCCCGCACTGTAACCTCCCTTACTGTAAAGATCCCTTTCCTTACACATATCTCCTGTATCTGCCCTCATCGCCTCCCTGGGTAATGAATCCCGCACTGTAACTGCCCTCACTGTAAAGAACCCTTTCCTTACACACATCTCCTGTATCTGCCCTCACAGCCTCCCTGGGTAATGAATCCCGCACTGTAACTGCCCTTACAGTAAAGAACCCTTTCCTTACACATATCTCCTGTATCTGCCCTCACAACCTCCCTGGGTAATGAATCCCACACTGTAACTGCCCTTACTGTACAGAACCCTTTCCTTGCACATATCTCCTGTATCTGCCCTCACCGCCTCCCTGGGTAATGAATCCCGCACTGTAACTGCCCTTACTGTACAGAACCCTTTCCTTACACATATCTCCTGTATCTGCCCTCACCGCCTCCCTGGGTAATGAATCCCGCACTGTAACTGCCCTTACTGTACAGAACCCTTTCCTTACACATATCTCCTGTATCTGCCCTCACCGCCTCCCTGGGTAATGAATCCCGCACTGTAACTGCCCTTACTGTACAGAACCCTTTCCTTACACATATCTCCTGTATCTGCCCTCACCGCCTCCCTGGGTAATGATCCCGCACTGTAACTGCCCTCACTGTACAGAACCCTTTCCTTGCACATATCTCCTGTATCTGCCCTCACCGCCTCCCTGGGTAATGAATCCCGCACTGTAACTGCCCTTACTGTACAGAACCCTTTCCTTACACATATCTCCTGTATCTGCCCTCACAGCCTCCCTGGGTAATGAATCCCGCACTGTACTGCACCGACACACTTTATTCGAGCAAATACCCGGTATGTACCTGGCAGATACCTGGAATGCGCCGCTCCTCACCTCTGACAAGCCCCGTTGCATTTGCCTTCCCAGCCTGGGTTCATGCCTGGCTGATGGGCGGCTGATCTGTTAAATGATAATGATTAGGATTTAATAGGCTGCAATGCTTCACGTGTCTACCAGATGGCATAAATTCATGAATTGTAATGCAGTATATATATATATACTGTGCAGTATTGCAGCCAACGGGAATAAAATGCTTCAATCCCTGCCGGAAAATAACTCAATGCACTCGGGCAGAAAACAGTCACAAACCTCAATACACCCGGGTATACCCGAATTCGTGGGACTAGCCGAGCTCGAATAAAGTGTGTCGCCAGTGTAACTGCCCTTACTGTACAGAACCCTTTCCTTACACATATCTCCTGTATCTGCCCTCACAGCCTCCCTGTGTAATGAATCCCACACTGTAACTGCCCTTACTGTAAGGACCCCTTTCCTTTGTTGCTGGTGATAGCACTAATATAATATCATTAATAACCCTTCCCTATCCGTTGCGGCGGCGCGTCCGGTGTCAGGGAGAATTGGTCGCCGTACACACTATAATATTAATAATATTATTATTAATATTATTAGTCTTTCCGCTCCAGCTCCTCCTATGGTTTGCAATCAGACAAGGGATCCCGAGCGAAGCATCATCTTCCCTCCCTGCCAGGTTTCCCTTCCTGCGCCGTTGCCTGCCTCGGCCGCCCTGCCTGCGTCCTCATTTGCATGTGGCGTACGCGTCCCCCTGGACCGGCTACCTGATATGTTTGCACGGTTTCTGTGTGCGTGCAGAAGGTGAGACCGCTACCCCCCCCTCCTCCCCCCTCCCCACCCCCCTCTCCCTCCCCATCTCCAGTTACAGGTGCGTCTGCCCCATCCACATCCCCCAGGGCCGCGCTCTCCTGCTCTGGGAACAAACCTTAGCGTTTCTGCTATCTGCCCCCCCCTTCGCGTAGTCGGCCCCCCCGGTTCCTCATCCAGCCGCTGCTACATCTGGTGAGTAATCCCTCGCTGGTCGTTACGCGATACAATGTAACAGAGCAGGGGGGGGTAAGGGGGGGGGGGGAAGCGCCGCGCTTGCAAAGCCGCGTCTCGCACGGACGTGATGAGCACGCCAACATATTAATGTTTAGGCATTTAGGGGGGGCAGCATTTTCACTTTGCGTCAGTGTAACAGGGTCTTCCCCCCCCCTCCCCCCCTCCCCCCCCCCCTCCCGTGCTGCCCATAGGTCAGAGGGTCAGTTATCGAAGGCTGCAAAAGCGGTGCGAGAATTCCGGGCGCAGGGCGACTTATTAAAGCAGGAAACCCCTGTGTGATTTCGGGGGACACATTTTGGCGCCGTTTCGCAGCCGGGAGACGCGGAGAAAGAAGCGTTCCGCGGGGTGGGGGAATTTGCCACGTTCGGTTTATACCGGGGCCAGGGTAAAAATGTCGTCTTACCGTTGCCGCGGCTGAAAGAAAACCGCGCAGCGCGTCGGTGACGTGGCAGCGTTTATATGATCCCCGGGACGTGGCAGCATGTATAGGAACCCCCGGGACGTGGCAGCGTTTATATGATCCCCGGGACGTGGCAGCATGTATAGGAAACCCGGGACGTGGCAGCGTTTATATGATCCCCGGGACGTGGCAGCGTTTATAGGAACCCCTGGACGTGGCAGCGTTTATATGAACCCCGGGACGTGGCAGCGTTTATAGGAACCCCGGGACGTGGCAGCGTTTATATGAACCCCGGGACGTGGCAGCGTTTATAGGAACCCCGGGACGTAGCAGCGTTTATAGGAACCCCCGGGACGTGGCAGCATGTGTATGAACCCCGGGACGTGGCAGCGTGTATATGAACCCCGGGACGTGGCAGCTTTTATATGAACCCCGGGACGTGGCAGCGTTTATATGAACCCCGGGACGTGGCAGCGTTTATATGAACCCCGGGACGTGGCAGCTTTTATATGAACCCCGGGACGTGGCAGCGTTTATAGGAACCCCGGGACGTGGCAGCGTTTATATGAACCCCGGGACGTGGCAGCGTTTATAGGAACCCCGGGACGTGGCAGCATGTGTATGAACCCCGGGACGTGGCAGCGTGTATATGAACCCCGGGACGTGGCAGCTTTTATATGAACCCCGGGACGTGGCAGCGTTTATATGAACCCCGGGACGTGGCAGCGTGTATATGAACCCCGGGACGTGGCAGCTTTTATATGAACCCCGGGACGTGGCAGCGTGTATATGAACCCCGGGACGTGGCAGCTTTTATATGAACCCCGGGACGTGGCAGCGTTTATATGAACCCCGGGACGTGGCAGCATGTGTATGAACCCCGGGACGTGGCAGCGTTTATATGAACCCCGGGACGTGGCAGCGTTTATATGAACCCCGGGACGTAGCAGCATGTATATGAACCCTGGGACGTGGCAGCGTGTATATGAACCCCGGGACGTAGCAGCGTGTATATGAACCCTGGGACGTGGCAGCGTGTATATGAACACCGGGACGTGGCAGCGTGTATATGAACCCCGGGACGTGGCAGCGTTTATATGAACCCCCGGGACGTGGCAGCATGTGTATGAACCCCTGGACGTGGCAGCATGTGTATGAACCCCGGGACGTGGCAGCATGTGTATGAACCCCGGGACGTGGCAGCATGTGTATGAACCCCGGGACGTGATAGCGTTTATATGATCCCCGGGACGTGGCAGCGTGTATATGAACCCCGGGACGTAGCAGCGTGTATATGAACCCTGGGACGTGGCAGCGTGTATATGAACACCGGGACGTGGCAGCGTGTATATGAACCCCGGGACGTGGCAGCGTTTATATGAACCCCCGGGACGTGGCAGCATGTGTATGAACCCCGGGACGTGGCAGCATGTGTATGAACCCCGGGACGTGGCAGCATGTGTATGAACCCCGGGACGTGGCAGCATGTGTATGAACCCCGGGACGTGGCAGCGTTTATATGAACCCCGGGACGCGGCAGCATTTATAGGAACCCCGGGACGTGGCAGCGTTTATAGGAACCCCGGGACGTGGCAGCGTTTATAGGAACCCCGGGACGTGGCAGCGTTTATAGGAACCCCGGGGCGTGGCAGCATGTGTATGAACCCCGGGACGTGGCAGCGTTTATAGGAACCCCGGGACGTAGCAGCATGTGTATGAACCCCGGGACGCGGCAGCGTTTATATGAACCCCGGGACGTGGCAGCGTTTATAGGAACCCCGGGACGTGGCAGCGTTTATAGGAACCCCGGGACGTGGCAGCGTTTATAGGATCCCCGGGACGTGGCAGTGTGTATATGAACCCTGGGACGTGGCAGCGTTTATAGGAACCCCGGGGCGTGGCAGCGTGTTATGAACCCCGGGACGTGGCAGCGTTTATATGAACCCCGGGACTTGGGAGCGTTTATAGGAACCCCGGGACGTAGCAGCATGTATATGAACCCTGGGACGTGGCAGCGTGTATATGAACCCCGGGACGTAGCAGCGTGTATATGAACCCTGGGACGTGGCAGCGTGTATATGAACCCCGGGACGTGGCAGCGTGTATATGAACCCCGGGACGTGGCAGCGTTTATATGAACCCCCGGGACGTGGCAGCATGTGTATGAACCCCGGGACGTGGCAGCATGTGTATGAACCCCGGGACGTGGCAGCATGTGTATGAACCCCGGGACGTGGCAGCTTTTATAGGAACCCCGGGGCGTGGCAGCATGTGTATGAACCCTGGGACGTGGCAGCGTTTATATGAACCCCGGGACGTGATAGCGTTTATATGATCCCCGGGACGTGGCAGCGTGTATAGGGTTTATATGATCCCCGGGACGTGGCAGCATGTGTATGAACCCTGGGACGTGGCAGCGTTTATATGAACCCCGGGACGTGATAGCGTTTATATGATCCCCGGGACGTGGCAGCGTGTATATGAACCCCGGGACGTAGCAGCGTGTATATGAACCCTGGGACGTGGCAGCGTTTATATGAACCCCGGGACGTGGCAGCGTTTATATGAACCCCGGGACGTGGCAGCGTTTATAGGAACCCCTGGACGTGGCAGCGTTTATATGAACCCAGCGACGTGGCAGCGTGTATATGAACCCCGGGACGTGGCAGCTTGTATATGAACCCTGGGACGTGGCAGCGTTTATACGATCCCCGGGACGTGGCAGTGTTTATATGATACCCGGGACGTGGCAGCGTGTTATGAACCCCGGGACGTGGCAGCGTTTATATGAACCCCGGGACTTGGGAGCGTTTATAGGAACCCCGGGACGTGGCAGCATGTGTATGAACCCCGGGACGTGGCAGCGTTTATATGAACCCCGGGACGTGGCAGCGTTTATATGAACCCCGGGACGTAGCAGCATGTATATGAACCCTGGGACGTGGCAGCGTGTATATGAACCCCGGGACGTAGCAGCGTGTATATGAACCCTGGGACGTGGCAGCGTGTATATGAACCCCGGGACGTAGCAGCGTGTATATGAACCCTGGGACGTGGCAGCGTGTATATGAACACCGGGACGTGGCAGCGTGTATATGAACCCCCGGGACGTGGCAGCATGTGTATGAACCCCGGGACGTGGCAGCATGTGTATGAACCCCGGGACGTGATAGCGTTTATATGATCCCCGGGACGTGGCAGCGTGTATATGAACCCCGGGACGTAGCAGCGTGTATATGAACCCTGGGACGTGGCAGCGTGTATATGAACACCGGGACGTGGCAGCGTGTATATGAACCCCGGGACGTGGCAGCGTTTATATGAACCCCCGGGACGTGGCAGCATGTGTATGAACCCCGGGACGTGGCAGCATGTGTATGAACCCCGGGACGTGGCAGCATGTGTATGAACCCCGGGACGTGGCAGCATGTGTATGAACCCCGGGACGTGGCAGCGTTTATATGAACCCCGGGACGCGGCAGCGTTTATAGGAACCCCGGGACGTGGCAGCGTTTATAGGAACCCCAGGACGTGGCAGCGTTTATAGGAACCCCGGGACGTGGCAGCGTTTATAGGAACCCCGGGGCGTGGCAGCATGTGTATGAACCCCGGGACGTGGCAGCGTTTATAGGAACCCCGGGACGTGGCAGCGTTTATAGGAACCCCGGGACGTGGCAGCGTTTATAGGATCCCCGGGACGTGGCAGCGGGTATATGATCCGTGGCAGCGTTTATATGAACGTGGCAGCATTTATATGACCCCGGGACGTGGCAGCATGTGTATGAACCCCGGGACGTGGCAGCGTTTATATGAACCCCGGGACGTGGCAGCGTTTATATGAACCCCGGGACGTGGCAGCTTTTATATGAACCCCGGGACGTGGCAGTGTGTATATGAACCCCGGGACGTGGCAGCGTTTATAGGAACCCCGGGACGTGGCAGCGTTTATATGAACCCCGGGACTTGGGAGCGTTTATAGGAACCCCGGGACGTAGCAGCATGTATATGAACCCTGGGACGTGGCAGCGTGTATATGAACCCCGGGACGTAGCAGCGTGTATATGAACCCTGGGACGTGGCAGCGTGTATATGAACCCCGGGACGTGGCAGCGTGTATATGAACCCCGGGACGTGGCAGCGTTTATATGAACCCCCGGGACGTGGCAGCATGTGTATGAACCCCGGGACGTGGCAGCATGTGTATGAACCCCGGGACGTGGCAGCTTTTATATGAACCCCGGGACGTGGCAGCATGTGTATGAACCCCGGGACGTGGCAGCGTTTATAGGAACCCCGGGATGTGGCAGCGTTTATAGGAACCCCGGGACGTGGCAGTGTTTATATGATACCCGGGACGTGGCAGCGTGTTATGAACCCCGGGACGTGGCAGCGTTTATATGAACCCCGGGACTTGGGAGCGTTTATAGGAACCCCGGGACGTGGCAGCATGTGTATGAACCCCGGGACGTGGCAGCGTTTATATGAACCCCGGGACGTGGCAGCTTTTATATGAACCCCGGGACGTGGCAGCGTTTATATGAACCCCGGGACGCGGCAGCGTTTATAGGAACCCCGGGACGCGGCAGCGTTTATAGGAACCCCGGGACGTGGCAGCGTTTATAGGAACCCCGGGGCGTGGCAGCATGTGTATGAACCCCGGGACGTGGCAGCGTTTATAGGAACCCCGGGACGTGGCAGCGTTTATATGAACCCCGGGACGTGGCAGCATTTATATGAACCCCCGGGACGTGGGAGCGTTTATAGGAACCCCGGGGCGTGGCAGCATGTGTATGAACCCCGGGACGTGGCAGCGTTTATAGGAACCCCGGGACGTGGCAGCGTTTTTTATGAACCCCGGGACGTGGCAGCGTTTATAGGAACCCCTGGACGTGGCAGCGTTTATATGAACCCAGCGACGTGGCAGCGTGTATATGAACCTCGGGACGTGGCAGCGTTTATATGAACCCAGGGACGTGGCAGCGTTTATAGGAACCCCGGGACGTGGCAGCGTTTATATGAACCCCGGGACGTGGCAGCGTGTGTATGAACCCCGGGACGTGGCAGCATGTGTATGAACCCCGGGACGTGGCAGCGTGTATATGAACCCCGGGACGTGGCAGCTTTTATATGAACCCCGGGACGTGGCAGCATGTGT
>NW_027457020.1:128170-173170 GCF_040206685.1 Ascaphus truei | reverse complement strand
CGAAGGTTGGGCTGCCCCGGCTGACATATTGCGTGGCGTATTCACGCCGTTGCCATTGAAGCGCGTGTGGGATTTTACCGCACGACGCGCGTGCACAATCGGTAAAGGTGAAAAGCGGACGGACGGACGGACGGCCCGCCGCAGACCAAACATTTTGTTACAAGTGGGAAATAATGGGTTAACGGGGGGGGGGTCGGGGGGGGGGCGTATCCTTCTCGTTTTATTTTTTAATAGTATCGGTGATCAATACTAACGGTTTCACTGCCAAACGGGCCGGCAATTCTTTGCAGGCCTAACGTGGCAACAGAAGAGTGGTTAGACGTACAGTACCACGGGCGTTAGCGGACCTAGGATGGACTAACCCCTGCCGGGCGTGGTCCTGATGGACCCGTGGTGGACGCGCGCCAGAACAAAAGGCTTTGCGGCCTTCATTTGTGATACAGTAACTCTGGGGCTCAACTCCTGTCCTCAAGACACCCCCCCCCCCCCCAACCCCCCAACAGGTCAGGTTTTCAGGATATCCCTGCGTCAGCACAAGTGCCTGAATCAGTCGCTCCCTGCTTCAGCACAAGGCTGAGCCACCTGTGCTGAAGCAGGGATATTCTTTTAAAGCTGACCTGTTGGGGGGCGGGCGGGGGGAGGAGGGGGTGTCTTGAGGGCGGGAGATGACCCCCCCCCCTTGCAGTTACTGAATACGGTTAGTTTTGTCCTGCTGGGATAGCGCTGATCGCCTGCGTCTGGATCTCTCGTCGCACAGAGGACAATGGGAGGAGTTACCGCTGAGACTTATGCTGCCGCCGCCGCCGGTGGAATTCACATATTTAAGGTTATTGCGTTTCAGTGGATACATTTGGGGGGCCTCGGGGGAGGGGGGGGGGGTTGATGCATCGAGGCAAATTTGGAGCAGAGTTTCTGCAATTTGATTTTGTTTCTCAAGTTGCGTCTCAATGTATCCAGTTGGAGAAGTGTTGCGTGACGCACAGATTGTAATATAAGATGCACCAACATTTCCGTCTCTGCGCGTCACTTGGTTTTTTTTTTTACTTTTTTTTTTTTTTGTATCGAAATAAAATGTGGCCCAATCCGAAGGGTCAGACGCGCCTCCGGTGTCACGTGCAGGGAACGCTTTCTAACACGGGACCCAAACGCAAGCAACACGGGTGCAGCCGGGGATCCACGAGATCACTTCCTCTAACGTAGCGCAGTAACGCCCATCACATGACCGCAGGAGCCAGAATGTCTGTAGTAATCTGCATTGTCGGGTTTGGCCCGGAAAGGGTTAATGGGCCAGTCCCTCCTAGGGGCAAAGTGTACTAATGGCAGTGACAGGGTTAAGGAGTCAGTCCCTTCTAGGGGCAAAGTGTACTAATGGCAGTGACAGGGTTAAGGGATCAGTCCCTTCTAGGGGCAAAGTGTACTAATGGCAGTGACGGGGTTAAGGGGTCAGTCCCTCTTAGGGGCAAAGTGTACTAATGGCAGTGACAGGGTTAATGGGCCAGTCCCTCCTAGGGGCAAAGTGTACTAATGGCAGTGACAGGGTTAATGGGCCAGTCCCTCCTAGGGGCAAAGTGTATTAATGGCAGTGACAGGGTTAAGGGGTCAGTCCCTCCTAGGGGCAAAGTGTACTAATGGCAGTGACAGGGTTAAGGGGTCAGTCCCTCCTAGGGGCAAAGTGTACTAATGGCAGTGACAGGGTTAAGGGGTCAGTCCCTCCTAGGGGCAAAGTGTACTAATGGCAGTGACAGGGTTAAGGGGTCAGTCCCTCCTAGGGGCAAAGTGTACTAATGGCAGTGACAGGGTTAAGGGGTCAGTCCCTCCTAGGGGCAAAGTGTACTAATGGCAGTGACAGGGTTAAGGGCTCAGTCTCTCCTAGGGGCAAAGTGTACTAATGGCAGTGACAGGGTCAAGGGGTCAGTCCCTCCTAGGGGCAAAGTGTAATAATGGCAGTGACAGGGTTAAGGGGTCAGTACCTTCTAGGGGCAAAGTGTACTAATGGCAGTGACAGGGTTAAGTGGTTTGTCCCTTCTAGGGGCAAAGTGTACTAATGGCAGTGACATGGTTAAGGGGTCAGTCCCTCCTAGGGGCAAAGTGTACTAATGGCAGTGACAGGGTTAAGGGATCAGTCCCTCCTAGGGGCAAAGTGTACTAATGGCAGTGACAGGATTAAGGGGTCAGTCCCTTCTAGGGGCAAAGTGTACTAATGGCAGTGACATGGTTAAGGGGTCAGTCCCTCCTAGGGGCAAAGTGTAGTAATGGCAGTGACATGGTTAAGGGGTCAGTCCCTCCTAGGGGCAAAGTGTAGTAATGGCAGTGACATGGTTAAGGGGTCAGTCCCTCCTAGGGGCAAAGTGTACTAATGGCAGTGACAGGGTTAAAGGGTCAGTCCCTCCTAGGGGCAAAGTGTAGTAATGGCAGTGACAGGGTTAAGGGGTCAGTCCCTCCTAGGGGCAAAGTGTACTAATGGCAGTGACAGGGTTAAAGGGTCAGTCCCTCCTAGGGGCAAAGTGTAGTAATGGCAGTGACAGGGTTAAGGGGTCAGTCCCTCCTAGGGGCAAAGTGTACTAATGGCAGTGACAGGGTTAAAGGGTCAGTCCCTCCTAGGGGCAAAGTGTAGTAATGGCAGTGACAGGGTTAAGGGGTCAGTCCCTCCTAGGGGCAAAGTGTATTAATGGCAGTGACAGGGTTAAGGGATCAGTCCCTCCTAGGAGCAAAGTGTACTAATGGCAGTGACATGGTTAAGGGGTCAGTCCCTCCTCGTGGCAAAGTGTACTAATGGCAGTGACACGGTTAAGGGGTCAGCCCTTCCTAGGGGCAAAGTGTGCTAATGGCAGTGACATGGTTAAGGGGTCAGTACCTCCTAGGGGCAAAGTGTACTAATGGCAGTGACAGGGTTAAGGGGTCAGCCCTTCCTAGGGGCAAAGTGTACTAATGGCAGTGACAGGGTTAAGGGGTCAGTCCCTCCTAGGGGCAAAGTGTACTAATGGCAGTGACAGGGTTAAGGGATCAGTCCCTCCTAGGGGCAAAGTGTACTAATGGCAGTGACAGGGTTAATGGGTCAGTCCCTCCTAGGATCAAAGTGTACTAATGGCAGTGACAGGGTTAAGGGCTCAGTCTCTCCTAGGGGCAAAGTGTACTAATGGCAGTGACAGGGTTAAGGGGTCAGTCCCTCCTAGGGGCAAAGTGTACTAATGGCAGTGACAGGGTTAAGATGTCAGTCCCTCCTAGGGGCAAAGTGTACTAATGGCAGTGACATGGTCAATGGGTCAGTCCCTCCTAGGGGCAAAGTGTACTAATGGCAGTGACAGGATTAAGGGGTCAGTCCCTTCTAGGGGCAAAGTGTACTAATGGCAGTGACATGGTTAAGGGGTCAGTCCCTCCTAGGGGCAGAGTGTACTAATGGCAGTGACAAGGTTAAAGGGTCAGTCCCTCCTAGGAGCAAAGTGTACTAATGGCAGTGACATGGTCAATGGGTCAGTCTTTCCTAGGGGCAAAGTGTACTAATAGCAGTGACAGGGTTAAGGGGTCAGTCCCTCCTAGGGGCAAAGTGTACTAATGGCAGTGACAGGGTTAAAGGGGTCAGTCCCTCCTAGGGGCAAAGTGTACTAATGGCAGTGACAAGGTTAAAGGGTCAGTCCCTTCTAGGGGCAAAGTGTACTAATGGCAGTGACAGGGTTAAGGGGTTAGTCCCTTCTAGGGGCAAAGTGTACTAATAGCAGTGACAGGATGAAGGGGTCAGTCCCTTCTAGGGGCAAAGTGTACTAATGGCAGTGACAGGATTAAGGGGTCAGTCCCTTCTAGGGGCAAAGTGTACTAACGGCAGTGACATGGTTAAGGGGTCAGTCCCTCCTAGGGGCAAAGTGTACTAATGGCAGTGACAGGGTTAAGGGGTCAGTCCCTCCTAGGGGCAAAGTGTACTAATGGCAGTGACAGGGTTAAGGGGTCAGTCCCTCCTAGGGGCAAAGTGTACTAATGGCAGTGACAAGGTTAAAGGGTCAGTCCCTTCTAGGGGCAAAGTGTACTAATGGCAGTGACAGGGTTAAGGGGTTAGTCCCTTCTAGGGGCAAAGTGTACTAATGGCAGTGACAAGGTTAAAGGGTCAGTCCCTTCTAGGGGCAAAGTGTACTAATGGCAGTGACAGGGTTAAGGGGTCAGTCCCTCCTAGGGGCAAAGTGTACTAATGGCAGTGACATACTTAAGGGGTCAGTCCCTCCTAGGGGCAAAGTGTACTAATGGCAGTTACAGGGTTAAGGGGTCAGTCCCTCCTAGGGGCAAAGTGTACTAATGGCAGTGACATGGTTAAGGGGTCAGTCTCTCCTAGGGGCAAAGTGTACTAATGGCAGTGACAGGGTTAAGGGGTCAGTTCCTCCTAGGGGCAAAGTGTACTAATGGCAGTGACAGGGTTAAGGGGCCAGTCCCTCCTAGGGGCAAAGTGTATTAATGGCAGTGACATGGTTAAGGGGTCAGTCTCTCCTAGGGGCAAAGTGTACTAATGGCAGTGACAGGGTTAAGGGGTCAGTTCCTCCTAGGGGCAAAGTGTACTAATGGCAGTGACAGGGTTAAGGGGCCAGTCCCTCCTAGGGGCAAAGTGTACTAATGGCAGTGACAGGGTTAAGGGGTCAGTCCCTCCTAGGGGCAAAGTGTACTAATGGCAGTGACACGGTTAAGGGGTCAGTCCCTCCTAGGGGCAAAGTGTACTAATGGCAGTGACAGGGTTAAGGGGTCAGTTCCTCCTAGGGGCAAAGTGTACTAATGGCAGTGACAGGGTTAAGGGGCCAGTCCCTCCTAGGGGCAAAGTGTACTAATGGCAGTGACAGGGTTAAGGGGTCAGTCCCTCCTAGGGGCAAAGTGTACTAATGGCAGTGACACGGTTAAGGGGTCAGTCCCTCCTAGGGGCAAAGTGTACTAATGGCAGTGACACGGTTAAGGGGTCAGTCCCTCCTAGGGGCAAAGTGTACTAATGGCAGTGACAGGGTTAAGGGGGCACATCTGGGTGATTGATGCCTTTGTTGACACCTAAAATAATTATTTCTCTACGTATTCTTTATTTAAAGCTAGTTTGCGAAACGCGGTGGGCATTGGGCGTGTTGTGGTTTGATTATCTCTGGCTGCCCCCCTTTTGTCTGGTAAGGGGGTCTCTCACACCCTGCAGACCCCCACCACTTAGCCCTGAGGACCGCCGGAGAATGATGGAAGGTGGGGCGCCCGGATTCCGTCTCCCGGGTGTAAGCTTCGGGCTACGCTCCGTTCCCGGTGACGAATATTTTAATTATTTCGGGGTAGGAAGGGTCCGCCCGCCAGGTCACAACGCCGCTGATTTTGTAGCGGCGTCACTGGTGGGTGTGCGTCGGAACCCGCGCGACTGGAGCAGGGTTTGTCACACGCACGCGGTCATTTCCAGGCCGGATGAAATGATTACAAGTAGATAACGTTAATGTCAGCGGGCAGGAGTTAGTGAAGGTTTATGTGCTGAAGCGGGGATGTCCTGCAAACCTGGTCAGTTGGAGGGGCTTGAGGACAGGGGTTGAGCAGCCCCAGCTTTAGTGCATATGGGCTCCAAGGAGATACTGACCTCTCCAACTGAGAGAGCGTGTAGAGCGCGAAAAGGGAGGGTTTGTGTGCCGCCCTGAGGCATCTCATCATCACAGGCGAAGAGCTGGCCATGGAGACACGTGAGGTTAGAAAGATGAAAGGGCTTTGTTACGGATGCCGGGAGAGCGGAGAACTCGCAGGAGTGGAGAGGGTGGCCAACAGTGTTAAAAAAAAAACCTCCCGGCAGAGAGGTCAAGCAGAATTAGGAGGGAGTAGAGCGCTTTGGGGATTTGGCAATGTGTAGATCATCCGGTACTCTGGCGAGGGCAGTTTCTGTGGAAACCAGACTCTGGTCCGTCTAAGAGGTTAGAAGTGTTGGAGAAATGAAATAGGTGTGAATATGTGTGTCTACAGTGGCCAAGTGGCAATGGACGGTGGGGGAAGCTTGTGACTGGGATCACCAGGAGAATGAACGTGGAATGGAGGTGTGTGGGAGACACGAGACAATCTCACAAGGGGAACCTACCCCTGAGCCTCAAGAAGAAAGTTTCCGACCCGTGTATCCTGCCCGTGCTCTCGTATGGGTGTGACCCGTGTATCCTGCCCGTGCTCTCGTATGGGTGTGACCCGTGTATCCTGCCCGTGCTCTCGTATGGGTGTGACCCGTGTATCCTGCCCGTGCTCTCGTATGGGTGTGACCCGTGTATCCTGCCCGTGCTCACGTATGGATGTGACCCGTGTATCCTGCCCGTGCTCACGTATGGATGTGACCCGTGTATCCTGCCCGTGCTCACGTATGGATGTGACACTTGGACCCTAAATGTGAAAATAATTCAAAAGCTTCAGACAACGCAAAGAAGTATGGGGAGATGCATGCTGGGTATTACCCGAAGAGAGTAGAACAAGAATGAATGCGTTAGATATCAAATCAAAAGTCTGTGACATCAGCACACGGGGGAAGAAATTAAAATAACGCTGGGCCAGACATATACCAAGAAGAAATGACCAGTGTTGGACAAAGATGGATCTCAACTGGATACCAAGAGAGATTAAAAGACCAAGACGCCGCCCCAAAGTAAGATGGGATGTGTGGGAGCGACGTGGAGAAGAGAGGCTGTAACCGCAGGACCTGGGGGATCACTGGGGAAGCTTCATCCAGCAGTGGGGAGACACGGGCTGGAGAGGATGGGATGAGGGAATATGTGGGAGTAACGTGGAGAAGAGAGGCTGTAACCGCAGGACCTGGGAGATCACTGGGGAGGCTTCATCCAGCAGTGGGGAGACACGGGCTGGAGAGGATGGGATGAGGGAGTGTGTGGGAGCGACGTGGAGAAGAGAGGCTGTAACCGCAGAACCTGGGGGATCACTGGGGAGGCTACACCCAGCAGTGGGGAGACAGAGGCTGGAGAGGATGGGATGAGGGAATGTGTGGGAGAGACGTGGAGAAGAGAGGCTGTAACCGCAGGACCTGGGAGATCACTGGGGAGACTTCATCCAGCAGTGGGGAGACACGGGCTGGAGAGGGTGGGATGAGAGAGTGTGTGTGAGCGACGTGGAGAAGAGAGGCTGTAACCGCAGGACCTGGGGGATCACTGGGGAGGCTTCATCCAGCAGTGGGGAGACACGGGCTGGAGAGGATGGGATGAGGGAATGTGTGGGAGCGACGTGGAGAAGAGAGGCTGTAACCGCAGGACCTGGGGGATCACTGGAGAGACTTCATCCAGCAGTGGGGAGACACGGGCTGGAGAGGATGGGATGAGAGAGTGTGTGGGAGCGACGTGGAGAAGAGAGGCTGTAACCGCAGAACCTGGGGGATCACTGGGGAGGCTACACCCAGCAGTGGGGAGACAGAGGCTGGAGAGGATGGGATGAGGGAATGTGTGGGAGAGACGTGGAGAAGAGAGGCTGTAACCGCAGGACCTGGGAGATCACTGGGGAGACTTCATCCAGCAGTGGGGAGACACGGGCTGGAGAGGGTGGGATGAGAGAGTGTGTGTGAGCGACGTGGAGAAGAGAGGCTGTAACCGCAGGACCTGGGGGATCACTGGGGAGGCTTCATCCAGCAGTGGGGAGACACGGGCTGGAGAGGATGGGATGAGGGAATGTGTGGGAGCGACGTGGAGAAGAGAGGCTGTAACCGCAGGACCTGGGGGATCACTGGAGAGACTTCATCCAGCAGTGGGGAGACACGGGCTGGAGAGGATGGGATGAGAGAGTGTGTGGGAGCGACGTGGAGAAGAGAGGCTGTAACCGCAGGACCTGGGGGATCACTGGGGAGACTTCATCCAGCAGTGGGAAGACACAGGCTGGAGAGGATGGGATGAGGGAATGTGTGGGAGCGACGTGGAGAAGAGAGGCTGTAACCGCAGGACCTGGGAGATCACTGGGGAGGCTTCATCCAGCAGTGGGGAGACACAGGCTGGGGAGGATGGGATGAGGGAATGTGTGGGAGCGACGTGGAGAAGAGAGGCTGTAACCGCAGGACCTGGGAGATCACTGGGGAGGCTTCATCCAGCAGTGGGGAGACACAGGCTGGGGAGGATGGGATGAGGGAATGTGTGGGAGCGACGTGGAGAAGAGAGGCTGTAACCGCAGGACCTGGGAGATCACTGGGGAGACTTCATCCAGCAGTGGGGAGACACGGGCTGGAGAGGATGGGATGAGGGAATGTGTGGGGGCGACGTGGAGAAGAGAGGCTGTAACCGCAGGACCTGGGAGATCACTGGGGAGACTTCATCCAGCAGTGGGGAGACACGGGCTGGGGAGGATGGGATGAGGGAATGTGTGGGAGCGACGTGGAGAAGAGAGGCTGTAACCGCAGGACCTGGGGGATCACTGGGGAGACTTCATCCAGCAGTGGGGAGACACGGGCTGGAGAGGATGGGATGAGGGAATGTGTGGGAGTGACGTGGAGAAGAGAGGCTGTAACCGCAGGACCTGGGAGATCACTGGGGTGGCTTCATCCAGCAGTGGGGAGACACGGGCTGGAGAGGATGGGGTGAGGGAATGTGTGGGAGCGACGTGGAGAAGAGAGGCTGTAACCGCAGGACCTGGGGGATCACTGGGGAGGCTTCATCCAGCAGTGGGGAGACACGGGCTGGAGAGGATGGGATGAGGGAATGTGTGGGGGCGACGTGGAGAAGAGAGGCTGTAACCGCAGGACCTGGGAGATCACTGGGGAGACTTCATCCAGCAGTGGGGAGACACGGGCTGGGGAGGATGGGATGAGGGAATGTGTGGGAGCGACGTGGAGAAGAGAGGCTGTAACCGCAGGACCTGGGGGATCACTGGGAAGACTTCATCCAGCAGTGGGGAGACACGGGCTGGGGAGGATGGGATGAGGGAATGTGTGGGAGCGACGTGGAGAAGAGAGGCTGTAACCGCAGGACCTGGGGGATCACTGGGGAGACTTCATCCAGCAGTGGGGAGACACGGGCTGGAGAGGATGGGATGAGGGAATGTGTGGGAGTGACGTGGAGAAGAGAGGCTGTAACCGCAGGACCTGGGAGATCACTGGGGTGGCTTCATCCAGCAGTGGGGAGACACGGGCTGGAGAGGATGGGGTGAGGGAATGTGTGGGAGCGACGTGGAGAAGAGAGGCTGTAACCGCAGGACCTGGGGGATCACTGGGGAGGCTTCATCCAGCAGTGGGGAGACACGGGCTGGAGAGGATGGGATGAGGGAATGTGTGGGGGCGACGTGGAGAAGAGAGGCTGTAACCGCAGGACCTGGGAGATCACTGGGGAGACTTCATCCAGCAGTGGGGAGACACGGGCTGGGGAGGATGGGATGAGGGAATGTGTGGGAGCGACGTGGAGAAGAGAGGCTGTAACCGCAGGACCTGGGGGATCACTGGGGAGACTTCATCCAGCAGTGGGGAGACACGGGCTGGAGAGGATGGGATGAGGGAATGTGTGGGAGTGACGTGGAGAAGAGAGGCTGTAACCGCAGGACCTGGGAGATCACTGGGGAGGCTTCATCCAGCAGTGGGGAGACACGGGCTGGAGAGGATGGGGTGAGGGAATGTGTGGGAGCGACGTGGAGAAGAGAGGCTGTAACCGCAGGACCTGGGGGATCACTGGGGAGGCTTCATCCAGCAGTGGGGAGACACGGGCTGGAGAGGATGGGATGAGGGAATGTGTGGGGGCGACGTGGAGAAGAGAGGCTGTAACCGCAGGACCTGGGGGATCACTGGGGAGGCTTCATCCAGCAGTGGGGAGACACGGGCTGGAGAGGATGGGATGAGGGAATATGTGGGAGTAACGTGGAGAAGAGAGGCTGTAACCGCAGGACCTGGGAGATCACTGGGGAGGCTTCATCCAGCAGTGGGGAGACGGGCTGGAGAGGATGGGATGAGGGAATGTGTGGGAGCGACGTGGAGAAGAGAGGCTGTAACCGCAGAACCTGGGGGATCACTGGGGAGGCTACACCCAGCAGTGGGGAGACAGAGGCTGGAGAGGATGGGATGAGGGAATGTGTGGGAGAGACGTGGAGAAGAGAGGCTGTAACCGCAGGACCTGGGAGATCACTGGGGAGACTTCATCCAGCAGTGGGGAGACACGGGCTGGAGAGGGTGGGATGAGAGAGTGTGTGTGAGCGACGTGGAGAAGAGAGGCTGTAACCGCAGGACCTGGGGGATCACTGGGGAGGCTTCATCCAGCAGTGGGGAGACACGGGCTGGAGAGGATGGGATGAGGGAATGTGTGGGAGCGACGTGGAGAAGAGAGGCTGTAACCGCAGGACCTGGGGGATCACTGGAGAGACTTCATCCAGCAGTGGGGAGACACGGGCTGGAGAGGATGGGATGAGAGAGTGTGTGGGAGCGACGTGGAGAAGAGAGGCTGTAACCGCAGGACCTGGGGGATCACTGGGGAGACTTCATCCAGCAGTGGGAAGACACAGGCTGGAGAGGATGGGATGAGGGAATGTGTGGGAGCGACGTGGAGAAGAGAGGCTGTAACCGCAGGACCTGGGAGATCACTGGGGAGGCTTCATCCAGCAGTGGGGAGACGGGCTGGAGAGGATGGGATGAGGGAATATGTGGGAGTAACGTGGAGAAGAGAGGCTGTAACCGCAGGACCTGGGAGATCACTGGGGAGGCTTCATCCAGCAGTGGGGAGACGGGCTGGAGAGGATGGGATGAGGGAATGTGTGGGAGCGACGTGGAGAAGAGAGGCTGTAACCGCAGAACCTGGGGGATCACTGGGGAGGCTACACCCAGCAGTGGGGAGACAGAGGCTGGAGAGGATGGGATGAGGGAATGTGTGGGAGAGACGTGGAGAAGAGAGGCTGTAACCGCAGGACCTGGGAGATCACTGGGGAGACTTCATCCAGCAGTGGGGAGACACGGGCTGGAGAGGGTGGGATGAGAGAGTGTGTGTGAGCGACGTGGAGAAGAGAGGCTGTAACCGCAGGACCTGGGGGATCACTGGGGAGGCTTCATCCAGCAGTGGGGAGACACGGGCTGGAGAGGATGGGATGAGGGAATGTGTGGGAGCGACGTGGAGAAGAGAGGCTGTAACCGCAGGACCTGGGGGATCACTGGAGAGACTTCATCCAGCAGTGGGGAGACACGGGCTGGAGAGGATGGGATGAGAGAGTGTGTGGGAGCGACGTGGAGAAGAGAGGCTGTAACCGCAGGACCTGGGAGATCACTGGGGAGACTTCATCCAGCAGTGGGGAGACACGGGCTGGAGAGGATGGGATGAGGGAATGTGTGGGAGCGACGTGGAGAAGAGAGGCTGTAACCGCAGGACCTGGGAGATCACTGGGGAGGCTTCATCCAGCAGTGGGGAGACACAGGCTGGGGAGGATGGGATGAGGGAATGTGTGGGAGCGACGTGGAGAAGAGAGGCTGTAACCGCAGGACCTGGGAGATCACTGGGGAGGCTTCATCCAGCAGTGGGGAGACACAGGCTGGGGAGGATAGGATGAGGGAATGTGTGGGAGCGACGTGGAGAAGAGAGGCTGTAACCGCAGGACCTGGGAGATCACTGGGGAGACTTCATCCAGCAGTGGGGAGACACGGGCTGGAGAGGATGGGATGAGGGAATGTGTGGGGGCGACGTGGAGAAGAGAGGCTGTAACCGCAGGACCTGGGAGATCACTGGGGAGACTTCATCCAGCAGTGGGGAGACACGGGCTGGGGAGGATGGGATGAGGGAATGTGTGGGAGCGACGTGGAGAAGAGAGGCTGTAACCGCAGGACCTGGGGGATCACTGGGGAGACTTCATCCAGCAGTGGGGAGACACGGGCTGGAGAGGATGGGATGAGGGAATGTGTGGGAGTGACGTGGAGAAGAGAGGCTGTAACCGCAGGACCTGGGAGATCACTGGGGTGGCTTCATCCAGCAGTGGGGAGACACGGGCTGGAGAGGATGGGGTGAGGGAATGTGTGGGAGCGACGTGGAGAAGAGAGGCTGTAACCGCAGGACCTGGGGGATCACTGGGGAGGCTTCATCCAGCAGTGGGGAGACACGGGCTGGAGAGGATGGGATGAGGGAATGTGTGGGGGCGACGTGGAGAAGAGAGGCTGTAACCGCAGGACCTGGGAGATCACTGGGGAGACTTCATCCAGCAGTGGGGAGACACGGGCTGGGGAGGATGGGATGAGGGAATGTGTGGGAGCGACGTGGAGAAGAGAGGCTGTAACCGCAGGACCTGGGGGATCACTGGGGAGACTTCATCCAGCAGTGGGGAGACACGGGCTGGAGAGGATGGGATGAGGGAATGTGTGGGAGCGACGTGGAGAAGAGAGGCTGTAACCGCAGGACCTGGGGGATCACTGGGGAGACTTCATCCAGCAGTGGGGAGACACGGGCTGGAGAGGATGGGATGAGGGAATGTGTGGGAGTGACGTGGAGAAGAGAGGCTGTAACCGCAGGACCTGGGAGATCACTGGGGTGGCTTCATCCAGCAGTGGGGAGACACGGGCTGGAGAGGATGGGGTGAGGGAATGTGTGGGAGCGACGTGGAGAAGAGAGGCTGTAACCGCAGGACCTGGGGGATCACTGGGGAGGCTTCATCCAGCAGTGGGGAGACACGGGCTGGAGAGGATGGGATGAGGGAATGTGTGGGGGCGACGTGGAGAAGAGAGGCTGTAACCGCAGGACCTGGGAGATCACTGGGGAGACTTCATCCAGCAGTGGGGAGACACGGGCTGGGGAGGATGGGATGAGGGAATGTGTGGGAGCGACGTGGAGAAGAGAGGCTGTAACCGCAGGACCTGGGGGATCACTGGGGAGACTTCATCCAGCAGTGGGGAGACACGGGCTGGAGAGGATGGGATGAGGGAATGTGTGGGAGTGACGTGGAGAAGAGAGGCTGTAACCGCAGGACCTGGGAGATCACTGGGGAGGCTTCATCCAGCAGTGGGGAGACACGGGCTGGAGAGGATGGGGTGAGGGAATGTGTGGGAGCGACGTGGAGAAGAGAGGCTCTAACCGCAGGACCTGGGGGATCACTGGGGAGGCTTCATCCAGCAGTGGGGAGACACGGGCTGGAGAGGATGGGATGAGGGAATGTGTGGGGGCGACGTGGAGAAGAGAGGCTGTAACCGCAGGACCTGGGGGATCACTGGGGAGGCTTCATCCAGCAGTGGGGAGACACGGGCTGGAGAGGATGGGGTGAGGGAATGTGTGGGAGCGACGTGGAGAAGAGAGGCTGTAACCGCAGGACCCGGGAGATCACTGGGGAGGCTTCATCCAGCAGTGGGGAGACACGGGCTGGGGAGGATGGGATGAGGGAATGTGTGGGAGTGACGTGGAGAAGAGAGGCTGTAACCGCAGGACCTGGGAGATCACTGGGGAGGCTTCATCCAGCAGTGGGGAGACACGGGCTGGAGAGGATGGGGTGAGGGAATGTGTGGGAGCGACGTGGAGAAGAGAGGCTGTAACCGCAGGACCTGGGGGATCACTGGGGAGGCTTCATCCAGCAGTGGGGAGACACGGGCTGGAGAGGATGGGATGAGGGAATGTGTGGGGGCGACGTGGAGAAGAGAGGCTGTAACCGCAGGACCTGGGGGATCACTGGGGAGGCTTCATCCAGCAGTGGGGAGACACGGGCTGGAGAGGATGGGGTGAGGGAATGTGTGGGAGCGACGTGGAGAAGAGAGGCTGTAACCGCAGGATCCAGGAGATCACTGGGGAGGCTTCATCCAGCAGTGGGGAGACACGGGCTGGAGAGGATGGGATGAGGGAATGTGTGGGAGCGACGTGGAGAAGAGAGGCTGTAACCGCAGGACCTGGGAGATCACTGGGGAGACTTCATCCAGCAGTGGGGAGACACGGGCTGGAGAGGATGGGATGAGGGAATGTGTGGGAGCGACGTGGAGAAGAGAGGCTGTAACCGCAGGACCTGGGGGATCACTGGGGAGACTTCATCCAGCAGTGGGGAGACACGGGCTGGAGAGGATGGGATGAGGGAATGTGTGGGAGCGACGTGGAGAAGAGAGGCTGTAACCGCAGGACCTGGGAGATCACTGGGGAGGCTTCATCCAGCAGTGGGGAGACACGGGCTGGGGAGGATGGGATGGGATGAGGGAATGTGTGGGAGCGACATGGAGAAGAGAGGCTGTAACCGCAGGACCTGGGAGATCACTGGGGAGACTTCATCCAGCAGTGGGGAGACACGGGCTGGGGAGGATGGGATGAGGGAATGTGTGGGAGCGACGTGGAGAAGAGAGGCTGTAACCGCAGGACCTGGGAGATCACTGGGGAGGCTTCATCCAGCAGTGGGGAGACACGGGCTGGAGAGGATGGGATGAGGGAATGTGTGGGAGCGACGTGGAGAAGAGAGGCTGTAAACGCAGGACCTGGGAGATCACTGGGGAGACTTCATCCAGCAGTGGGGAGACACGGGCTGGGGAGGATGGGATGAGGGAATGTGGGGGAGCGACGTGGAGAAGAGAGGCTGTAACTGCAGGACCTGGGAGATCACTGGGGAGACTTCATCCAGCAGTGGGGAGACACGGGCTGGAGAGGATGGGATGAGGGAATGTGTGGGAGCGACGTGGAGAAGAGAGGCTGTAACCGCAGGACCTGGGGGATCACTGGGGAGGCTTCATCCAGCAGTGGGGAGACACGGGCTGGGGAGGATGGGATGAGGGAATGTGTGGGAGCGACGTGGAGAAGAGAGGCTGTAACCGCAGGACCTGGGGGATCACTGGGGAGGCTTCATCCAGCAGTGGGGAGACACAGGCTGGAGAGGATGGGATGAGGGAATGTGGGGGAGACGTGGAGAAGAGAGGCTGTAACCGCAGGACCTGGGAGATCACTGGGGAGACTTCATCCAGCAGTGGGGAGACACGGGCTGGAGAGGATGGGATGAGGGAATGTGTGGGAGCGACGTGGAGAAGAGAGGCTGTAACCGCAGGACCTGGGGGATCACTGGGGAGGCTTCATCCAGCAGTGGGGAGACACGGGCTGGGGAGGATGGGATGAGGGAATGTGTGGGAGCGACGTGGAGAAGAGAGGCTGTAACCGCAGGACCTGGGGGATCACTGGGGAGGCTTCATCCAGCAGTGGGGAGACACAGGCTGGAGAGGATGGGATGAGGGAATGTGGGGGAGACGTGGAGAAGAGAGGCTGTAACCGCAGGACCTGGGAGATCACTGGGGAGACTTCATCCAGCAGTGGGGAGACACGGGCTGGAGAGGATGGGATGAGGGAATGTGTGGGAGCGACGTGGAGAAGAGAGGCTGTAACCGCAGGACCTGGGAGATCACTGGGGAGGCTTCATCCAGCAGTGGGGAGACACGGGCTGGAGAGGATGAGATGAGGGAATGTGTGGGAGCGACGTGGAGAAGAGAGGCTGTAACCGCAGGACCTGGGAGATCACTGGGGAGACTGCATCCAGCAGTGGGGAGACACGGACTGGAGAGGATGGGATGAGGGAATGTGTGGGAGCGACGTGGAGAAGAGAGGCTGTAACCGCAGGACCTGGGAGATCACTGGGGAGGCTTCATCCAGCAGTGGGGAGACACGGGCTGGGGAGGATGGGATGAGGGAATGTGTGGCCCAGTAAGTGACAGGGACTCAGGGACAGTAGTAAGTCTGAGAGCTGACAGTAGAGGGGTCACACATATATATATATATTATTATTTTTTACTGAGCATTTAAAGATGATACTTAGAACTGGTTCCCAGCCTTGAGTAACTATACGGATATAACGCACCTGTTTATTCCTCTTGTGTTGCGTCCGTGGGCCGCTCAGAAGGGACGCGCTTTCTATTACCTGCGACTATTTCCAAACCAGCGCCTAGCCGCCCCTCCCACTGCACCCCCCCTGCCCCTGCGCCCATCCACCTCCCCATGTACTCCTTTCCCTCCCCACATACCACTCCCCCCCTGCGCCCCTCCCCCTGTGCCCCAGTGCCCACCCCTCTCCCTCCCCACGTACCCCTCCCTCCCCCTGCACCCCATCCCCCCATCCCCCCCCCCCCCTGCATATTGCTGGGACTTCTCCCGGCCGCAGGTGCATGGGACAGACCCTTCGCCGGGCTGATGAGATATAAGCTTGTTAAAATGAGTCGCTTGCGCCTTCACTTTCTGCGCTGGTGGTATACTATACAGTATATATATATATATATATATATATATATATATATATATATATATATATATATATTTTCACCGTCAGCTGTTTCCTTAACATTTGACTTTCAAAACATGTAAATTAACCTCACGTTTCAGTATAAAAACAGGTGGGGGGGGGAAAAAATAAATCCCATTTAACTCTGTTCCTCGTGTACATATTGCAGCCTGGCGTAACAAGGGAAAGCGCGTTTACTGAAATAAAACGTATGTGTCGCGTGAAATGCGTTTCAGCTTCGTATTTTTGGTATTTAAAAATTAAACATTTTTTTAAATGCTGGGGGGTGGGGGGGGGTGAGCGGAGGGGGGGGGGAGGGAAGTTCCTGTCCACTGTGGGTTAAAAAATATTTTTCTTCCAGTAATTGCCTTTTCTTTTTCATCCTAATCACTGTCTAATCTTTTATTCGGGAACAATCTTTGTGCCCATTATATTTAAAGGGCCTGTTACACATGGTCGCCATTGGGAATATTTTTAGAAATGCTCGTCTCGTCTTTGTAACAACCGATTATTATTATTTTTTTTAACCTATGTCCCCTCAAGCAGCCGCTGGTGACAGCAGCGTGTATAATATAATATATTATAATGTATATTTACCTGGATCAGCTGTTGTGAGATTTGTTATTAGGTGTTTGGGTTTAAATGCTAAAAGCGGGGGGGATATATGGTGGAACAGCTCTTAATTGCAGATAAGATGTGATGTGGGTGAGTTGCGCAAACATTTTTATCAAATCCAATATATGATACTAATTGTGGCTTATAAAAATGTTTTTGTAAAATTAATTTTAGATCATCTAGAAGACTGTTAGCTCTCATGGGCCTGTCCTTCCTAGGGGCAAAGTGTACTAATGGCAGTGACAGGGTTAAGGGGCCTGTCCTTCCTAGGGGCAAAGTGTACTAATGGCAGTGACAGGGTTAAGGGGTCAGTTCCTCCTAGGGGCAGAGTGTACTAATGGCAGTGACGGGGTTAAGGGGTCAGTCCCTCCTAGCGGCAAAGTGTACTAATGGCAGTGACAGGGTTAAGGGGTCAGTCTCTCCTAGGGGCAAAGTGTACTAATGGCAGTGACAGGGTTAAGGGGTCAGTCTCTCCTAGGGGCAAAGTGTACTAATGGCAGTGACAGGGTTAAGGGGTTACATCTGGGTGATTGATGCTGTTGACACCTAAAACTATTGACAATAATGATTTATATAAGTATTCTTGATGTAAAGCTGGTTTGTGAACACGGGGGGCACAGGGGGGGTGTGTGTTGTGGTTTGATTTTCTCAGGCTGATCGCTTTTTTGTTTCCCTGTTGTCACTGTGTGTTTGCGCAGGCAAAGCCCCCTCTCTCCTCCCCGTATCTTTGCTGCTTCTCCGACGAGCACACGGTGGGATAAGGGGGAGCCCGTATTTGTCAGCAGCGTTACAGGGGTTTAATTAGAACAATTAGCAGGTAACATTCTGCAAACACTGTTACTAAGTGACGGCCAGCGATGGCCCCCCCCGTCTCACACGGGAGCTTCCGCTGATACAGAGTTACCACGAGATGCGCCTGCTGTTTCCTACTTTAATCAGCGCACGGCGTCGCGTGCGGCTACTGCGGAGGCGATCCGTGTTCTGTGGGATCCGGAGGAGGAGACGCGACGGGGAGGCGTGCTTGTGACGCCACGTTGAGCGGTTCGCCCTCATTGGCTGAACAGCGCAGAGAGGGTCGGGGTTCCTTACAATGCGTCTGATCTCAGACGCGCTATTAGAGAGGGTTGAGGTTCCTTACAATGCATCTGATCTCAGACGCGCTATTAGAGAGGGTCGGGGTTCCTTACAATGCGTCTGATCTCAGACGCGCTGTTAGAGAGGGTTGGGGGTTCCTTACAATGCATCTGATCTCAGACGCGCTATTAGATAGGGTTGGGGTTCCTTACAATGCATCTGATCTCAGACGCGCTGTTAGAGAGGGTTGGGGGTTCCTTACAATGCATCTGATCTCAGACGCGCTATTAGATAGGGTTGGGGTTCCTTACAATGCATCTGATCTCAGGCGCGCTATTAGAGAGGGTCGGGGTTCCTTACAATGCGTCTGATCTCAGACGCGCTGTTAGAGAGGGTTGGGGGTTCCTTACAATGCATCTGATCTCAGACGCGCTATTAGATAGGGTTGGGGTTCCTTACAATGTTCTAATCTCAGACGCGCTATTAGAGAGAGTTGGGGTTCCTTACAATGCATCTGATCTCAGACGCGCTATTACAGAGGGTTGGGGTTCCTTACAATGTTCTGATCTCAGACGCGCTATTAGAGAGGGTCGGGATTCCTTACAATGCGTCTGATCTCAGACGCGCTATTAGAGGGGGTCGGGGTTCCTTACAATGCATCTGATCTCAGACGCGCTATTAGAGAGGGTCGGGATTCCTTACAATGCGTCTGATCTCAGACGCGCTATTAGAGGGGGTCGGGGTTCCTTACAATGCGTCTGATCTCAGACGCGCTATTAGAGGGGGTCGGGGTTCCTTACAATGCATCTGATCTCAGACGCGCTATTAGAGAGGGTCGGGGTTCCTTACAATGCATCTGATCTCAGACGCGCTATTAGAGAGGGTCGGGGTTCCTTACAATGCGTCTGATCTCAGACGCGCTATTAGAGAGGGTTGGGGTTCCTTACAATGCATCAGATCTCAGACGCGCTATTAGAGAGGGTTGGGGTTCCTTACAATGCATCTGATCTCAGACGCGCTATTAGAGAGGGTCGGGGTTCCTTACAATGCATCTGATCTCAGACGCGCTATTAGAGAGGGTCGGGGTTCCTTACAATGCGTCTGATCTCAGACGCGCTATTAGAGAGGGTCGGGGTTCCTTACAATGCGTCTGATCTCAGACGCGCTATTAGAGAGGGTCGGGGTTCCTTACAATGCATCTGATCTCAGACGTGCTATTAGAGAGGGTCGGGGTTCCTTACAATGCATCTGATCGCAGAAGCGCTATTAGAGAGGGTTGGGGTTCCTTACAATGCATCTGATCTCAGACGCGCTATTAGAGAGGGTCGGGGTTCCTTACAATGCATCTGATCTCAGACGCGCTATTAGAGAGGGTCGGGGTTCCTTACAATGCATCTGATCTCAGACGCGCTATTAGAGAGGGTTGGGGTTCCTTACAATGCATCTGATCTCAGACGCGCTATTAGAGAGGGTTGGGGTTCCTTACAATGCATCTGATCTCAGACGCGCTATTAGAGAGGGTCGGGGTTCCTTACAATGTTCTGATCTCAGACGCGCTATTAGAGAGGGTCGGGGTTCCTTACAATGCATCAGATCTCAGACGCGCTATTAGAGAGGGTCGGGGTTACTTACAATGCATCTGATCTCAGACGCGCTATTAGAGAGGGTCGGGGTTCCTTACAATACATCTGATCTCAGACGCGCTATTAGAGAGGGTCGGGGTTCCTTACAATGTTCTGATCTCAGATGCGCTATTAGAGAGGGTCGGGGTTCCTTACAATGCATCAGATCTCAGACGCGCTATTAGAGAGGGTCGGGGTTACTTACAATGCATCTGATCTCAGACGCGCTATTAGAGAGGGTCGGGGTTCCTTACAATGCATCTGATCTCAGACGCGCTATTAGAGAGGGTTGGGGTTCCTTACATTGCATCTGATCTCAGACGCGCTATTAGAGAGGGTTGGGGTTCCTTACATTGCATCTGATCTCAGACGCGCTATTAGAGAGGGTCGGGGTTCCGCAGAATTTCACAATATAATTATAGGGTTCCTAAACCAAAAACACTGCTTTAGAAAGCTTCACCCATGCTTTCTATTTTTGAAAACAACAATAAAAAAATAAAAAATCCAGTCTCAATGGGCCAGGTCCCAATGTTTAACCCTTGCATGCCCTGCAGGTCTGTGCATCTCGGGGTCCCCGTGGATATATCTACGTGCCCGGCGTCTGTATATAAAAACACCAGTGGGATGTGATACTCGGCCTGCGTTCTTTGTCCAGGGGGCACACGTGTGTGGGGACCTGATTCAGCGACACACAGCAGTCACTGCAATAACACACACTGTGTGTGACGCTGAAGGGCGTCCAAGGTCACTACCACCTCCCTCCTGAAATAGACGCCTGTCTTAAAAAATACGAAGAGAAAGCGCTCAGCTGGAAGCACTTGGCGATAACCCTTTGAAACAGACACAGCCCGGTCTTTTGGGGTTTTTTTATTCTCCTCTGTCCCCTTATCTCTCTCTCTCCTGCCTGTGCGTATACCAGTCAATAAACTTTGCTTTGCTCATTCTTTAAATGAACGCCGGTGGCACTGCCAGCCTCTCGGGCTGCTCAACCGCCTGTATAATCCTCATATCCCCCTCGCCGCGGCGAGTAATGTGTGATCCTGCGATTGCGGACCCCCCTGAAGATAATCGATGCACGGTCTCTCTTTTTTCTCTTCTTCTTCTGGGTTTACCCTTTTTCTTGTGATTCTGGTGGCGGTTTTGGACGATATCTTGTGCCGTCCTGTAATATTCCTGTTTTGGTTTCTCTCACCTAGAGTGCTAGCTCTTGAGGACAGGGGAGACTCCTATTCCCCAGAGTTTGCATTGAGGCGTTAGGCAGATGCTCGTGTTATTCCTGTGTAGACGGTTTGGCGCTGTACGCGTTGATTGATAAATAATAAACGGGACAATATGAAACGTTCCCCGCCAGGGAGAAGGAGCGGCTCAGTGAGTAAAGACGCTGACTGAGTGTGAAGCAGGATAACGCATTCCGTCGTCGGATAACGCATTCAGGCGTCAAATAACGCATTCCGGCAGTGGATAATGCATTCCGGGGCGGGTAACGCATTCCGCTGTCGGATAACGCATTCCGCCGTCGGATAACGCATTCAGGCGTCAGATAACGCATTCAGGCGTCAGATAACGCATTCCGCCGTCGGGTAACGCATTCCGCCGTCGGATAACGGCCCGTAGGGTGGCATTGTAAAGCGTTGGATATGCCATTCGGTGTAAAGTGAGACGTTGGATAACGAGGGCTGCCTGTAATGCCGATATTAATTACGTTTTCGCCCTGGACCCAACGCGGTCTGCTGAAGCACAAGTCACTTTATCATAGCTGCTCTGAAAGTGAATCATGACGAGCGCGCCCTCCGGTGGCCAGCAAGGGAATGGTCATTTGCAGAACCTCTCACCTTGGTTTCCACGCCATACAGTCGCTGCTGGAATTGGTTATTATATTCTTATCGTCGCCGGTCAATATATATATATATTTTTTACAGCGCTAACCATTTATGGCGGACTTTAAAGTGTAAGCAAACAGATCCCACCAGGGATAAGAGGGTTAAATCTCTCCCCCTCTCTCCCTCTTCCCCTGCCCATTCCCTCTCTCCCCCCTATTTCTCTCTCTCTCCCCTCCCTCTCTCTCTCCCCTCCCTCTCCCCCTCCCCTCCCTCTCCCCTCCCTCTCCCCTCCCCTTCCCTCTCTCTTCCCTCTCTCTCTCTCTTCTCTCTTTCTCTCCCTCTCTCCCCCTCTTCCCCTGCCCATTCCCTCTCTCCCCCTATTTCTCTCTCTCTCCCCTCCCTCCCTCTCTCCCCTCCCTTCCCTCTCCCCTCCCCTCTCTCTCTGCCCCCCCGTTCCTCCTCTGCCCCCCAGTTCCTCCTCTGCCCCCCCCAGTTCCTCCTCTGCCCCCCCCCGTTCCTCCTCTGCCCCCCCCGTTCCTCCTCCGCCCCCCCCCGTTCCTCCTCTGCCCCCCCAGTTCCTCCTCTGCCCCCCCCCTGTTCCTCCTCCGCCCCCCCCCGTTCCTCCTCCGCCCCCCCCCGTTCCTCCTCCGCCCCCCCAGCTCCTCCCCCTTTCCTCTCCTGCTTTTTTTTAACTTTACGCTCATTGACGTGAAATTTTGCCGCTGCAAATAAACGCTGGTAACAATGCGAATAATTCGCCCCCCCCCCCCCCCTGGTGGCCGCGCGTTGTCAGTGACGCCGCCCTGTCCCTTTCTGCACCATTGGTCGCACAGCTCGGACACTTAGCGAGCGGGCGCCACGGGGCGACCCCGCGGTGAGCGTATTAGTGTCGCAGACAACGAAAGAAAGAAACAAAAGAACAAACACATTATCCATGTTCTTCATTAGCAGCGGCCAGTTCCCCGCGAAGCGATCGTTCCATTTGTCTGGCGCGGAATGAATACGTCGTACCTTATGACATCACTATCACTGCGCGGTTTTTGCTGTCGCTTCCGGGCAAGAGACGGCCCCAAACGTAACTATTCTCATACAAAGTAACAGCGCTAAGGGGGAGACCGAAATGAACCATGGTGACACGCAGATAAAACGTGCCACGGATGGGGGGATATCACCCGCGGGGGTTGGATGAAAGCATTAAATATTTAATATATACGTCGAATACTCCGCGCCCCGATCAGCTTCGCGCCAAATCTTGTGTGTTTCTCGCTCGCTCCCCGTGAGAATGTCGCACGGTTGTGTCGCTGTTGTTGTAGATTAACACTATATAAGAAGCGCAACGTAGACCATTCGCTGTTTTTGTCCCAGGTTCGCTGCGGGAGGTTGCGCGCGCATTTAAACAGGGCGTATCTGCGGTTACCCGGCTGTGGTGTAACCTGCCACGCTAAGGTTACTGGAACGTGTGTTAGGAATCCCCTCCCCCCCCCCTGCGTAAACGCGCGCCGCGGTCCGATCGCACCATCGCTGCCGCGCTGACCCAGCGGCTCCCGCTCCTGAACGGCGCGTTGTTTTACGGATGAGTTTTTTTTTTCCCGGCCGTCCGAGCGTCCGTCCGTTGTCGTGGAAACGTTTTACCGCCGCGTTTTTGGGGGCCACAGCTCTCGCTCTGTCGCGCGCGCTTTATAACGCGCCCGATCTCCCGCGCTAAACACCGTTTTGTAACGATGACCGCGCGATGAGGTCATCACGCGTCACCAATTCCACGGATATGTGTTACAGTAGATCAGCAGATTCCCCGTGTAATAATCTCCGGGGACAGACCGCTAATCGCTCACATTGTCGCAGGGAGACGCGCTGCTTGACGCGGAAACGCCCGGCGAGCATCCGCTTGGCAACGTCAACACGTAATTGCCGACCTGACCCCTCCAGTCCCGGCCGTCAGGTGCCGGGATCCGGCTCTTCCTCTCTCGCGGCAGTACTCGCGTCCCAGAGTTTGGCGTTGGAGCCGCGTCGGGGGGCGACTTCACGCGGGAAGCGCCGGTTCCCCCATCGCCTTGGTTTTTTGACACCCTCTTTATCGCCCCCAACGCTTTAATGGGGTTTAAGGTTTCCTTTATTCGCGACATTACTGCCTTTATCTTATTTTCATCGCTGTGTTTCCGCGGGGGCCGGTGGAGCGGCTTAGTGGGAAGAATACTGCCCTTTGAAGTGGGTGCGCTCCGTTTGAAGCAGCAAAACATGTGAAATCTTCTGTTTTTTCGTTTTTTAGTACGTCACCTCTGTGGCATTAAATATTAGTGACTGTTTTCTTTGTTTAACCCTTAATGACATTTTTAATGAGTTTTTAAGCCTCCTGTGATTGCTATCGCAGGCTTTATCCCACCTCCCCAGCAGTGCGAGGTCTTTGCAACACTTCCCTGTTTGGGATAATTGGTTGCCAGTGTTCCCAGCAGTTTGTGCTGCAAACTGTAACATTAGATAATGTTACCTTGGTAATATCAGGATACGTTGTCGCTGCTGAGTTACACTGAGTGAAGCGGCCATTATGTTAGGCACACGCTCGGGGGTTTTGACAGATGTATAACGAGTGCCAGCGTAGGTAGAGTTATACGTTGCCACGCGCTTTACACGTACAGATAATAAGAATTGGGGAGCGCAGTTTTGCTGCTGTAACTGCCAGGGCGCCCTCTCTCCTTGTTACCATAGGTACGTCGCTCTCCATAAGGGACTAGAAACGTATTGGGTCGTACACCCCATATGTCCCGGCTGCGCACACTGTCAGCGCCACCGGGGAACAATAAATGGAATAGTGTCACCGTTCCAGTGTTTGTTTAATTCACTTATTTTCAGTCGCGTGTGCGGCTGCGTTTCCCAGGGGGGGGGGGGGGGGGGGGAGGGGCCGCAGAACTGGAAGGAGAACGTACCATTGCCATTTGCAAACCTCCTCGCTGACGCACACACCCAGCGGCGGCGACGCGAGGAATTCAGTCCCTTCGGGATCCGGGGCGGATGTTTCCAGCTGCTTATTTATTTATTTTTAATCCAATTATTATTATGTTTTTTTTTTTAGTGATTTGGGGTATTCATGAAAACGCGGAAACAGCGCAACGGCGGGCGTGCGTTATTCAGAGGGTGACGCGTCTCCCCCGCGGTTAAACGCACGCCGCCGGGCGAGAAGGACGTGGGCTGCTGTTGCAGGTCACCTTGGTGCTTTCCAAGGCTGTGTTATGTGAAAGATAGCGGCACATTGTGTTCATACCAAGCACAGTGACACAACAACACCACAAAGGCTACAATGTATGTCACACGCTACGATGGGACAAGGTCGCCGCGACCTCAGAACGGGCGGGAAATACAAGTTGCGCCATTTTTATCCTCTCGGATTTGAACGCATTTTTTTTCTCCCGGCGTGTGGACAATGCGCTGCGTATATACTTTATATACAAGGAAAAGCTCCCGCAGCTGGAGGTCAGAGCCGCTGACCACTGATTTCATCTCTCTGCTTAGAGGTCAGGGACCAGGTCAGGCTCTGGCAGGACAGGGGGGACGCAGGGTAGGAGGGGAGACGGTCAGCGACCTCTCTCAGGCTCGGGGACTAGAACTTGGACTTGAATCTCTGTACATGTGAAGAAGAGACCTGTGAGGTTTGGGGAAGCTCTGTACATGTGAAGAAGAGACCTGTGAGGTTTGGAAGCTCTGTACATGGGAAGAAGAGACCTGTGAGGTTTGGGGAAGCTCTGTACACGTGAAGAAGAGACCTGTGAGGTTTGGGAAGCTCTGTACATGTGAAGAAGAGACCTGTGAGGCTGGGGAAGCTCTGTACATGTGAAGAAGAGACCTGTGAGGTTTGGGAAAGCTCTGTACATGTGAAGAAGAGATCTGTGAGGTTTGAGAAAGCTCTGTACATGTGAAGAAGAGATCTGTGAGGTTGGGGAAGCTCTGTGCATGTGAAGAAGAGATCTGTGAGGTTTGGGAAAGCTCTGTACATGTGAAGAAGAGACCTGTGAGGTTTGGGGAAGCTCTGTACATGTGAAGAAGAGACCTGTGAGGTTTGGGAAAGTTCTGTACATGTGAAGAAGAGACCTGTGAGGTTTGGGAAAGCTCTGTACATGTGAAGAAGAGACCTGTGAGGTTTGGGGAAGCTCTGTGCATGTGAAGAAGAGACCTGTGAGGTTAGGGAAGCGCTGTACATGTGAAGAAGAGACCTGTGAGGTTTGGGAAAGCTCTGTGCATGTGAAAAAGAGACCTGTGAGGTTTGGGGAAGCTCTGTACATGTGAAGAAGAGACCTGTGAGGTTTGGGGAAGCTCTGTACATGTGAAGAAGAGACCTGTGAGGTTTGGGGAAGCTCTGTACATGGGAAGAAGAGACCTGTGAGGTTTGGGAAAGCTCTGTGCATGTGAAGAAGAGACCTGTGAGGTTTGGGAAAGCTCTGTGCATGTGAAGAAGAGACCTGTGAGGTTTGGGAAAGCTCTGTGCATGTGAAGAAGAGACCTGTGAGGTTTGGGGAAGCTCTGTGCATGTGAAGAAGAGACCTGTGAGGTTTGGGAAAGCTCTGTGCATGTGAAGAAGAGACCTGTGAGGTTTGGGGAAGCTCTGTGCATGTGAAGAAGAGACCTGTGAGGTTTGGGAAAGCTCTGTACATGTGAAGAAGAGACCTGTGAGGTTTGGGAGAGCTCTGCACATGTGAAAAAGAGACCTGTGAGGTTTGGGGAAGCTCTGTACATGTGAAGAAGAGACCTGTGAGGTTTGGGAAAGCTCTGTGCATGTGAAGAAGAGACCTGTGAGGTTTGGGGAAGCTCTGTACATGTGAAGAAGAGACCTGTGAGGTTTGGGAAAGTTCTGTACATGTGAAGAAGAGACCTGTGAGGTTTGGGAAAGCTCTGTACATGTGAAGAAGGGACCTGTGAGGTTTGGGAAGCTCTGTACATGTGAAGAAGAGACCTGTGAGGTTTGGGGAAGCTCTGTGCATGTGAAGAAGAGACCTGTGAGGTTTGGGAAAGCTCTGTACATGTGAAGAAGAGACCTGTGAGGTTGGGAAAGCTCTGTACATGTGAAGAAGAGACCTGTGAGGTTTGGGGAAGCTCTGTACATGTGAAGAAGAGACCTGTGAGGTTTGGGAAGCTCTGTACATGTGAAGAAGAGACCTGTGAGGTTTGGGGAAGCTCTGTACATATGAAGAAGAGACCTGTGAGGTTTGGGGAAGCTCTGTGCATGTGAAGAAGAGACCTGTGAGGTTTGGGGAAGCTCTGTACATGTGAAGAAGAGACCTGTGAGGTTTGGGGAAGGTCTGTACATGTGAAGAAGAGACCTGTGAGGTTTGGGGAAGCGCTGTACATGTGAAGAAGAGACCTGTGAGGTTTGGGGAAGCTCTGTGCATGTGAAGAAGAGACCTGTGAGGTTTGGGGAAGCTCTGTACATGTGAAGAAGAGACCTGTGAGGTTTGGGAAGCTCTGTGCATGTGAAGAAGAGACCTGTGAGGTTTGGGGAAGCTCTGTACATGTGAAGAAGAGACCTGTGAGGTTTGGGAAAGTTCTGTACATGTGAAGAAGAGACCTGTGAGGTTTGGGAAAGCTCTGTACATGTGAAGAAGAGACCTGTGAGGTTTGGGGAAGCTCTGTGCATGTGAAGAAGAGACCTGTGAGGTTAGGGAAGCGCTGTACATGTGAAGAAGAGACCTGTGAGGTTTGGGAAAGCTCTGTGCATGTGAAAAAGAGACCTGTGAGGTTTGGGGAAGCTCTGTACATGTGAAGAAGAGACCTGTGAGGTTTGGGGAAGCTCTGTACATGTGAAGAAGAGACCTGTGAGGTTTGGGGAAGCTCTGTACATGGGAAGAAGAGACCTGTGAGGTTTGGGGAAGCTCTGTGCATGTGAAGAAGAGACCTGTGAGGTTTGGGAAAGCTCTGTGCATGTGAAGAAGAGACCTGTGAGGTTTGGGAAAGCTCTGTGCATGTGAAGAAGAGACCTGTGAGGTTTGGGAAAGCTCTGTGCATGTGAAGAAGAGACCTGTGAGGTTTGGGGAAGCTCTGTGCATGTGAAGAAGAGACCTGTGAGGTTTGGGAAAGCTCTGTGCATGTGAAGAAGAGACCTGTGAGGTTTGGGGAAGCTCTGTGCATGTGAAGAAGAGACCTGTGAGGTTTGGGAAAGCTCTGTACATGTGAAGAAGAGACCTGTGAGGTTTGGGAGAGCTCTGCACATGTGAAAAAGAGACCTGTGAGGTTTGGGGAAGCTCTGCACATGTGAAGAAGAGACCTGTGAGGTTTGGGAAAGCTCTGTGCATGTGAAGAAGAGACCTGTGAGGTTTGGGGAAGCTCTGTACATGTGAAGAAGAGACCTGTGAGGTTTGGGAAAGTTCTGTACATGTGAAGAAGAGACCTGTGAGGTTTGGGAAAGCTCTGTACATGTGAAGAAGGGACCTGTGAGGTTTGGGAAGCTCTGTACATGTGAAGAAGAGACCTGTGAGGTTTGGGGAAGCTCTGTGCATGTGAAGAAGAGACCTGTGAGGTTTGGGAAAGCTCTGTACATGTGAAGAAGAGACCTGTGAGGTTGGGAAAGCTCTGTACATGTGAAGAAGAGACCTGTGAGGTTTGGGGAAGCTCTGTACATGTGAAGAAGAGACCTGTGAGGTTTGGGAAGCTCTGTACATGTGAAGAAGAGACCTGTGAGGTTTGGGGAAGCTCTGTACATATGAAGAAGAGACCTGTGAGGTTTGGGGAAGCTCTGTACATGTGAAGAAGAGACCTGTGAGGTTTGGGGAAGCTCTGTACATGTGAAGAAGAGACCTGTGAGGTTTGGGGAAGGTCTGTACATGTGAAGAAGAGACCTGTGAGGTTTGGGGAAGCGCTGTACATGTGAAGAAGAGACCTGTGAGGTTTGGGGAAGCTCTGTGCATGTGAAGAAGAGACCTGTGAGGTTTGGGGAAGCTCTGTACATGTGAAAAAGAGACCTGTGAGGTTTGGGGACGCTCTGTACATGTGAAGAAGAGACCTGTGAGGTTTGGGGAAGCTCTGTACATGTGAAGAAGAGACCTGTGAGGTTTGGGAAAGCTCTGTACATGTGAAGAAGAGACCTGTGAGGTTTGGGGAAGCTCTGTACATGTGAAGAAGAGACCTGTGAGGTTTGGGGAAGCTCTGTACATGTGAAGAAGAGACCTGTGAGGTTTGGGGAAGCTCTGTACATGTGAAGAAGAGACCTGTGAGGTTTGGGAAAGCTCTGTACATGTGAAGAAGAGACCTGTGAGGTTTGGGAAGCTCTGTACATGTGAAGAAGAGACCTGTGAGGTTTGGGAAAGCTCTGTACATGTGAAGAAGAGACCTGTGAGGTTTGGGAAAGCTCTGTGCATGTGAAGAAGAGACCTGTGAGGTTTGGGAAAGCTCTGTACATGTGAAGAAGAGACCTGTGAAGTTTGGGAAGCTCTGTATGTGTGAAGAAGAGACCTGTGAGGTTTGGGAAGCTCTGTGCATGTGAAGAAGAGACCTGTGAGGTTAGGGAAAGGTCTGTACATGTGAAGAAGAGACCTGTGAGGTTTGGGGAAGCTCTGTGCATGTGAAGAAGAGACCTGTGAGGTTTGGGAAGCTCTGTACATGTGAAGAAGAGACCTGTGAGGTTTGGGAAGCTCTGTACATGTGAAGAAGAGACCTGCGAGGTTTGGGAAGCTCTGTACATGTGAAGAAGAGACCTGTGAGGTTTGGGGAAGCTCTGTGCATGTGAAGAAGAGACCTGTGAGGTTTGGGAAAGCTCTGTACATGTGAAGAAGAGACCTGTGAGGTTGGGAAAGCTCTGTACATGTGAAGAAGAGACATGTGAGGTTTGGGAAGCTCTGTACATGTGAAGAAGAGACCTGTGAGGTTTGGGGAAGCTCTGTACATGTGAAGAAGAGACCTGTGAGGTTTGGGGAAGCTCTGTACATGTGAAGAAGAGACCTGCGAGGTTTGGGAAAGCTATGTGCATGTGAAGAAGAGACCTGTGAGGTTAGGGAAAGCTCTGTGCATGTGAAGAAGAGAGAGACCTGTGAGGTTTGGGGAAGCTCTGTACATGTGAAGAAGAGACCTGTGAGGTTTGGGGAAGCTCTGTGCATGTGAAGAAGAGACCTGTGAGGTTTGGGAAAGCTCTGTGCATGTGAAGAAGAGACCTGTGAGGTTTGGGAAAGCTCTGTACATGTGAAGAAGAGACCTGTGAAGTTTGGGAAGCTCTGTATGTGTGAAGAAGAGACCTGTGAGGTTTGGGAAGCTCTGTGCATGTGAAGAAGAGACCTGTGAGGTTTGGGAAGCTCTGTACATGTGAAGAAGAGACCTGTGAGGTTTGGGAAGCTCTGTACATGTGAAGAAGAGACCTGCGAGGTTTGGGAAGCTCTGTACATGTGAAGAAGAGACCTGTGAGGTTTGGGGAAGCTCTGTGCATGTGAAGAAGAGACCTGTGAGGTTTGGGAAAGCTCTGTACATGTGAAGAAGAGACCTGTGAGGTTGGGAAAGCTCTGTACATGTGAAGAAGAGACATGTGAGGTTTGGGAAGCTCTGTACATGTGAAGAAGAGACCTGTGAGGTTTGGGGAAGCTCTGTACATGTGAAGAAGAGACCTGTGAGGTTTGGGGAAGCTCTGTACATGTGAAGAAGAGACCTGCGAGGTTTGGGAAAGCTATGTGCATGTGAAGAAGAGACCTGTGAGGTTGGGGAAAGCTCTGTGCATGTGAAGAAGAGAGAGACCTGTGAGGTTTGGGAAAGCTCTGTACATGTGAAGAAGAGACCTGTGAGGTTTGGGGAAGCTCTGTACATGTGAAGAAGAGACCTGTGAGGTTTGGGGAAGCTCTGTACATGTGAAGAAGAGACCTGTGAGGTTTGGGGAAGCTCTGTACATGTGAAGAAGAGACTTGTGAGGTTTGGGGAAGCTCTGTACATGTGAAGAAGAGACCTGTGAGGTTTGGGGAAGCTATGTACATGTGAAGAAGAGACCTGTGAGGTTTGGGGAAGGTCTGTACATGTGAAGAAGAGACCTGTGAGGTTTGGGAATCTCTGTACATGTGAAGAAGAGACCTGTGAGGTTTGGGGAAGCTCTGTACATGTGAAGAAGAGACCTGTGAGGTTTGGGAAAGCTCTGTACATGTGAAGAAGAGACCTGTGAGGTTTGGGAAAGTTCTGTACATGTGAAGAAGAGACCTGTGAGGTTTGGGGAAGCTCTGTGCATGTGAAGAAGAGACCTGTGAGGTTTGGGAAAGCTCTGTACATGGGAAGAAGAGACCTGTGAGGTTTGGGGAAGCTCTGTACATGTGAAGAAGAGACCTGCGAGGTTTGGGAAAGCTCTGTGCATGTGAAGAAGAGACCTGTGAAGTTTGGGAAGCTCTGTATGTGTGAAGAAGAGACCTGTGAGGTTGGGGAAGCGCTGTACATGTGAAGAAGAGACCTGTGAGGTTTGGGAAGCTCTGTACATGTGAAGAAGAGACCTGTGAGGTTAGGGAAGCTCTGTACATGTGAAGAAGAGACCTGTGAGGTTTGGGAAAGCTCTGTACATGTGAAGAAGAGACCTGTGAGGTTTGGGGAAGCTCTGTGCATGTGAAGAAGAGACCTGTGAGGTTTGGGAAAGCTCTGTACATGTGAAGAAGAGACCTGTGAGGTTGGGAAAGCTCTGTACATGTGAAGAAGAGACATGTGAGGTTTGGGAAGCTCTGTACATGTGAAGAAGAGACCTGTGAGGTTTGGGGAAGCTCTGTACATGTGAAGAAGAGACTTGTGAGGTTTGGGAAAGCTCTGTACATGTGAAGAAGAGACCTGTGAGGTTTGGGGAAGCTATGTACATGTGAAGAAGAGACCTGTGAGGTTTGGGGAAGGTCTGTACATGTGAAGAAGAGACCTGTGAGGTTTGGGGAAGCGCTGTACATGTGAAGAAGAGACCTGTGAGGTTTGGGAAAGCTCTGTACATGTGAAGAAGAGACCTGTGAGGTTTGGGGAAGCTCTGTACATGTGAAGAAGAGACCTGTGAGGTTTGGGGAAGCTCTGTACATGTGAAGAAGAGACCTGTGAGGTTTGGGAAAGCTCTGTACATGTGAAGAAGAGACCTGTGAGGTTTGGGGAAGCTCTGTACATGTGAAGAAGAGACCTGTGAGGTTTGGGGAAGCTCTGTACATGTGAAGAAGAGACCTGTGAGGTTTGGGGAAGCTCTGTGCATGTGAAGAAGAGACCTGTGAGGTTTGGGGAAGCTCTGTACATGTGAAGAAGAGACCTGTGAAGTTTGGGAAGCTCTGTATGTGTGAAGAAGAGACCTGTGAGGTTTGGGAAAGCTCTGTACATGTGAAGAAGAGACTTGTGAGGTTTGGGGAAGCTCTGTGCATGTGAAGAAGAGACCTGTGAGGTTTGGGAAAGCTCTGTGCATGTGAAGAAGAGACCTGTGAGGTTTGGGAAAGCTCTGTACATGTGAAGAAGAGACCTGTGAAGTTTGGGAAGCTCTGTATGTGTGAAGAAGAGACCTGTGAGGTTGGGGAAGCGCTGTACATGTGAAGAAGAGACCTGCGAGGTTTGGGAAGCTCTGTACATGTGAAGAAGAGACCTGTGAGGTTTGGGGAAGCTCTGTGCATGTGAAGAAGAGACCTGTGAGGTTTGGGGAAGCTCTGTGCATGTGAAGAAGAGACCTGTGAGGTTTGGGAAAGCTCTGTACATGTGAAGAAGAGACCTGTGAGGTTGGGAAAGCTCTGTACATGTGAAGAAGAGACATGTGAGGTTTGGGAAGCTCTGTACATGTGAAGAAGAGACCTGTGAGGTTTGGGGAAGCTCTGTACATGTGAAGAAGAGACCTGTGAGGTTTGGGGAAGCTCTGTACATGTGAAGAAGAGACCTGCGAGGTTTGGGAAAGCTCTGTACATGTGAAAAAGAGACCTGTGAAGTTTGGGAAGCTCTGTATGTGTGAAGAAGAGACCTGTGAGGTTTGGGAAGCTCTGTACATGTGAAGAAGAGACCTGTGAGGTTGGGGAAGCGCTGTACATGTGAAGAAGAGACCTGCGAGGTTTGGGAAGCTCTGTACATGTGAAGAAGAGACCTGTGAGGTTTGGGGAAGCTCTGTGCATGTGAAGAAGAGACCTGTGAGGTTTGGGAAAGCTCTGTACATGTGAAGAAGAGACCTGTGAGGTTGGGAAAGCTCTGTACATGTGAAGAAGAGACATGTGAGGTTTGGGAAGCTCTGTACATGTGAAGAAGAGACCTGTGAGGTTTGGGAAAGCTCTGTACATGTCAAGAAGAGACCTGTGCGGTTAGGAAAGCTCTGCACATGTGAAGAAGAGACCTGTGAGGTTTGAGAAAGCTCTGTACATGTGAAGAAGAGACCTGTGAGGTTTGGGAAGCTCTGTATGTGTGAAGAAGAGACCTGTGCGGTTAGGAAAGCTCTGTACATGTGAAGAAGAGACCTGTGAGGTTTGGGAAAGCTCTGTACATGGGAAGAAGAGACCTGTGCGGTTAGGAAAGCTCTGTACATGTGAAGAAGAGACCTGTGAGGTTAGGGGAGCTATGTACATGTGAAGAAGAGACATGTGGGGTTTGGGAAAGCTCTGTACATGTGAAGAAGAGACCTGTGAGGTTTGAGAAAGCTCTGTACATGTGAAGAAGAGACCTCTGAGGTTTGGGAAAGCTTTGTACATGTGAAGAAGAGACCTGTGAGGTTTGGGAAAGCTCTGTACATGTGAAGAAGAGACCTGTGAGGTTAGGGAAAGCTCTGTACATGTGAAGAAGAGACCTGTGAGGCTTGGGAATCTCTGTATATGGGAAGAAGAGACCTGTGAGGTTTGGGAAAGCTTTGTACATGTGAAGAAGAGACCTGTGAGGTTGGGGAAAGCTCTGTACATGTGAAGAAGAGACCTGTGAGGTTTGGGAAAGCTCTGTACATGTGAAGAAGAGACCTGTGAGGTTTGGGAAAGCTCTGCACATGTGAAGAAGAGACCTGTGAGGTTAGGAAAGCTCTGTACATGTGAAGAAGACACCTGTGAGGTTTGGGAAAGCTCTGCACATGTGAAGAAGAGACCTGTGAGGTTTTGGGAAAGCTCTGCCCAAATGCAGTAGTAGACCCATGTCCCCCCGCCAGGTTTCACAAGGGCCAAGACTTATTGATTTGGGCCACTACAAGAACATCTAACTCCTGATGGCCCATTCAGAGACATTCCAACCTGTAACAAACGCGCCATTATACTGCACAATGTGTACACGCATTATCTCGGGCCCGGGGAGGAGAGGCGCGTCCCGAGCCCCCGGATAAGCTGCCGGCGTCCCTGGAAAAAGGATACTTTCCATGACATGACAATGGATACGGGATCCAGTTTCTCACGCTGCTTTGCGCGACACGCACCCCTGTCGTCGTCGTCGTCGTCGTCGTCTCTCGCCTGGTAACTTTGTATTCTCCCGGCGTCCACTGAAGTTTTTCCGCTTCCGTGGTGGGTTTGACAAGACGTTGCTTATTTATTTTTAATATACAGCCAACCCCCACGCCCGTCCTCGCCCCTTTCTCCCGTTCTTGGTGGGCAGGGGGAGGCTGCTGTCGCCCGTTGGCAGTCGCCAGGAAGGACACGGTGAATGAAATCTTTCTTCTCGTTGGAGAAAGACCCGGTGAGAAATCCCTGTGTCGGGGGGACGTAGGAGCACCGATTTATTTCAAACGGGGGTTTTTTTTTATTGTTTTTGGGGGTATCGCATCAAAACTTTGAAACAGGAAGAACAATGAACGTAAATCTCATCTGAACAAATAGAACTATCTTTTTTTTTGGTATTTAAATATATATATTTCTGACCATAAGGTCTGAAGACATTTCATTAAAGCCAACGCAAGCTCCATCTTATCTGTGGAACATTTAAATACTTCTGGGCCTCCAATGGGGGGGGAGGCGGCTGCCTTCAAAAGTTAGTAATCGCTTTATTACTTGAAAGATGTGAAAAAGAATAGAAGAAGAGAGAGAAGGAGGGGAGAGGAAAGGGTAACAAGGGAAGGGGGGGGGGACCGGCGTTTTAAAGCAAGATGTGTAACCAGACATTTAAAAAAAAAAAAAAAAATACTGTATGTAGTAACGGTGGGTAAGAAAAGTGACAAAAACAGCGACTTCAAAATACGACGTGTGAATGAGCTGTCCGGGTTTTTATCGCTGCCCATCCTGGCACTTGGCATCATGCCCGCTTAATTCGGGACATTCGCCGCGTCTCTTCCCCGCCCTCCCCCCCCCCCCCGGAGATCTGGCGCAGTCCAGGAGACAAGAAGCTAAAGACGAGAGGAAGTGAGACAGGAGAGGGTGAGAGCGGCGGGCGGGGAGGCAGATTCACACACGTTCCCCCCCGTCCCCCCACCCCAAAAAAAAACCTCAAGGGGAAGGGTCGACCAGCGAGAAAGGGTTAAACATTTTGGAAGCTGACCACAGGCTCCTGACGCAAAGGGGGGGGACATTGGCTTGGGTAAGTGGTCTCAGATACAGGGTCGGTCCCTCCTGTCAGTACCATGTTGGACAGCTTGTACATGTATGTAGGTTATTGGCAACACGCGTGTTTTATTATTGACTTCACTTTTGAGGTGTTCGGGGCAAGCAGAAGCTGTGAAGCCTTCCTGTAATCGTTTATTTCAACTCTCTCTCTTTTGTTGTTGTTGTTGTTGTTGTTGTTGTTGGAGATAAGACTGTTTGTCAGTCGGGTGAATTGCATGGGTTCGTGTTCTTTTGTGAAGGAATTCTGAAGCCCTGGCTGGTGCGGCAGATACACACATTACGGGGGGGGACAAGCGTGGAGTCAGGATACCCAAAGAGAAGGGATTTTATTTTGTTTTTACAAGTAAATGAAATGGTTCCCTTTTATGGGGGGAGGGTGGGAGAAGCCGTTCCGTGATCTGACGTCACGGATAAGTTATTTACGTTTTATTGTTATGGAATGGGACTGAATGTGGGTGACGGCTTCACGGCGTTATTTCAGTCGCGGGGTGCAGGAAGTGGGTGAGGCGCGAGTCGGACGCATTGTGATAACGTTGTTTCATTGAGCGCGTGATCCTGCGTCATGATCGGGCTTATTATTGCTGTCCTAATTGGGCCGTCTTGTGTAGTGAAACTTGAGATTTCTGTTCAATATGTTACCTGTTTTTCATGGAACTATACACATTATTCACAGGAGATAAACCATCGCCGTACTGCGCCACACAAGCCCATACACATTATTCACAGGAGAATAATGCGCCACACAAGCCCATACACATTATTCACCATCGCCGTACTGCGCCACACAAGCCCATACACATTATTCACCATCGCCGTACTGCGCCACACAAGCCCATACACATTATTCACCATCGCCATACTGCGCCACACAAGCCCATACACATTATTCACCATCGCCTTACTGCGCCACACAAGCCCATACACATTATTCGCCATCGACCTTACTGCGCCACACAAGCCCATACACATTATTCACCATCGCCTTACTGCGCCACACAAGCCCATACACATTATTCACCATCGCCTTACTGCGCCACACAAGCCCATACACATTATTCACCATCGCCTTACTGCGCCACACAAGCCCATACACATTATTCACCATCGCCTTACTGCGCCACACAAGCCCATACACATTATTCACCATCGCCTTACTGCGCCACACAAGCCCATACACATTATTCACCATCGCCTTACTGCGCCACACAAGCCCATACACATTATTCACCATCGCCTTACTGCGCCACACAAGCCCATACACATTATTCACCATCGCCTTACTGCGCCACACAAGCCCATACACATTATTCACCATCGCCTTACTGCGCCACACAAGCCCATACACATTATTCACCATCGCCTTACTGCGCCACACAAGCCCATACACATTATTCACCATCGCCGTACTGCGCCACACAAGCCCATACACATTATTCACCATCGCCTTACTGCGCCACACAAGCCCATACACATTATTCACCATCGCCGTACTGCGCCACACAAGCCGATACACATTATTCACCATCGCCTTACTGCGCCACACAAGCCCATACACATTATTCACCATCGCCGTACTGCGCCACACAAGCCGATACACATTATTCACCATCGCCTTACTGCGCCACACAAGCCCATACACAGATGTAACACAAATGGAAACGTGTTTTATTGTGGTATAATCATATGTATGGGGTATACAGTGCTGACAGTGTGCACGGTACTGTACATACACTTCTGCACGCGCAATTAATCCGTCTTCCCAAAGAGCTGGCGACTTCATTTTAGTGCCCCGAGGCCAAAGCAGGTGGTCATCGGGGCCCGAAGTCGCAAGGAGCAAATCCCGGTGATACGAATTCAGGTTCACCTGGTAACCCAGCTCCTGCAGTGTTCTGCTAATTGTTATTGCGGTAAACATTGAAACTTGCGTGTCTGAACCACATGAAGGGTTACTGCCACAGGGTCAGCGTTGTGCTCAAAGCGTTCAAAGATAATGTGGGAAAGAAAGCGTTTTATGACAAATAGATCGGAATATACATGTATATATATATATATATATTTGCCCCTCAGTCTGAAGGGCTGCTGCTGCTTTGCATGTATAATCAGTCAGTCAGTAACGTCCCCGTCCATTACACGCACTAACCTTCCGGTACCCGCCACCTCTTACCAGCCACTTATATTCTGCCGGCTGCAGCAGTGCAATCAGAAGCCATTCATGCTCCTTTGCTCTGTTGTCAGCAATTGAGCATTTAAAATCTGTTTCTGGTGGCAGCTGCGTATTATATCAAACTTATTAGTTTTCCACACAAAAAAAAAAAATACAAAAAACACCAGTGCATTTTTCCCCCTTTCCATAAAATTGCACTTTAAATGAATGGGCGTGCTCAGGGCTGCCAAGTGTTCTGTGCCTGTGCCACAAAATACATGTACATCTCTCTTTCATCCTGTTCACCAGGGCATTGTGTCAGCGCTCATTCCTGCGCCTGTGCCAGCGCTCATTCCTCCGCCTGTGTCAGCGCTCATTCCTCCGCCTGTGCCAGCGCTCATTCCTCCGCCTGTGCCAGCGCTCATTCCTCCGCCTGTGTCAGCGCTCATTCCTCCGCCTGTGTCAGCGCTCATTCCTCCGCCTGTGTCAGCGCTCATTCCTCCGCCTGTGCCAGCGCTCATTCCTCCGCCTGTGCCAGCGCTCATTCCTCCGCCTGTGCCAGCGCTCATTCCTCCGCCTGTGCCAGCGCTCATTCCTCCGCCTGTGCCAGCGCTCATTCCTCCGCCTGTGCCAGCGCTCATTCCTCCGCCTGTGTCAGCGCTCATTCCTCCGCCTGTGTCAGCGCTCATTCCTCCGCCTGTGTCAGCGTTCATTCCTCCGCCTGTGTCAGCGCTCATTCCTCCGCCTGTGTCAGCGCTCATTCCTCCGCCTGTGTGAGCACTCATTCCTCCGCCTGTGCCAGCGCTCATTCCTCCGCCTGTGCCAGCGCTCATTCCTCCGCCTGTGTCAGCGCTCATTCCTCCGCCTGTGTCAGCGCTCATTCCTCCGCCTGTGTCCGCGCTCATTCCTCCGCCTGTGTCAGCGCTCATTCCTCCGCCTGTGCCAGCGCTCATTCCTCCGCCTGTGCCAGCGCTCATTCCTCCGCCTGTGTCAGCGCTCATTCCTCCGCCTGTGTCAGCGCTCATTCCTCCGCCTGTGTCAGCGCTCATTCCTCCGCCTGTGTCAGCGCTCATTCCTCCGCCTGTGTGAGCACTCATTCCTCCGCCTGTGCCAGCTCTCATTCCTCCGCCTGTGTCAGCGCTCATTCCTCCGCCTGTGTCAGCGCTCATTCCTCCGCCTGTGTCAGCGCTCATTCCTCCGCCTGTGTCAGCGCTCATTCCTCCGCCTGTGTCAGCGCTCATTCCTCCGCCTGTGCCAGCGCTCATTCCTCCGCCTGTGCCAGCGCTCATTCCTCCGCCTGTGTCAGCGCTCATTCCTCCGCCTGTCAGCGCTCATTCCTCCGCCTGTGTCAGCGCTCATTCCTCCGCCTGTGCCAGCAGGGTAACGCTGTGATTGTGTCACTGCAGCAAACGGCTTTATAGTCTTTGGACATCAGCAAAAAAAAACAATAATAACATAAATAAAACTATATGTCCCCGAATGGGAATATCAGGAGAGACCTCTCCCCGCTCCCTGTCTCGTTATAGAGAGAAATGTTCCTCTCTGTAACTGTGATTGCTACAGTTACTTCTCCCCCTTCTCTCCTACTGCTCCCCTTTCTCTCCTACCTCTCCCCCTTATCTCCTACGTCTCCCTTTCTCTCTCACCTCTCCCCCTTCTCTCCCACCTCTGCCTTTTCTCCCACCTCCCCCCTTCTCCCCTACCTCTCCCCCTTCTCTCCTTCTATCCCACCTCTGCCCTTTCTCCCACCGCCCCCTTCTCTCCTACTGTACCTCTCCCCCTTCTCTCCTGCCTCTCCCCTTCTCTCCCCCCTCTGTCCTTTCTCCCACCGCCCACTTCTCCTCTTCTCTCCCACCTCTCCCCTTCTCCCCCACATCTCCCCTTCTCTTCCCCCTTCTCCCCTTCTCCCCCACATCTCCCCTTCTCTTCCCCCTTCTCCCCCACCTCTCCCCTTCTCGCCGGTCACTGGAAGTGTTCACATATTTATTCTTTTTTAGTTTTTTTTTTACATTTTTCACTTTCTCGGACATTTCTCATCGCTCTTCTTACCAAAGCTGGGGTTTGTTTCAGGAGACGGAAGCGTTTCAAATAGCACATGTCCGGGAGGTTAAAATGGAGTGCGCGCGGTCCAAAGGGACGATGGTAACCTCAGCAGCTGGAGAGGAAGAACGTCGTGTGTTTTAACGCTGCAAAAACATTAAATAAATGGGTATGCTCAGAGGGCTTATAAGGGGGTCCATGTAAAAATGGACAAGAAGCAAAAGACGACACTGTGTGCTCATTTGCATGTCCGTACCCAGAATCCCTAGCTGCAGTGGAAGCACCGTGTGCTAATTGATAATGGTGGGGGCGGGGTGGGGCGGGGGGGGAGCAGACCTGTCTGAGACATGTGAACGGGATCACGCCTGTTATTGCTTCTGCTTTTACATACGGCTTTCGGCGTTCATTTGGGAACATCGAGCTGATCAGCGGGGGAAATGGATATTAAACGGGGGGGGAGTATTAATTTCGGTTGATAGTTATGAACGAAGTCTGCGTCGCTTGTGGAGTTGTGAAATCCCCACCGCTGTCCGTACGTGGCTGTCCGTACGTGGCTGTCCGTACGTGGCTGTCCGTACGTGGCTGTCCGTACGTGGCTGTCCGAACGTGGCTGTCCGTACGTGGCTGTCCGTACGTGGCTGTCCGAAAGGTGGCTGTCCGTGGTCCTTATTATTACACTCGCTGGATACATTCACATAAGCTTCCGATCGTAAGACTGCCACCAACACTCCTCGCTAATTGAGGTTTTAGGGGGATAGGGGGGGTGGAGAAGTGGGGGGGGGGGGTGGAGAAGTGGGGGGGGGGGTGGAGAAGTGGGGGGGGGTGGAGAAGTGGGGGGGGGGGGTGGAGAAGTGGGGGGGGGGTGGAGAAGTGGGGAGGTTATAAGCCCTTTTAAATCCTGCCAACTGGACATCAAAAAAAATAAAATGTATTCTGTATCCCGCGTTGTACGTGGAGGGAACGCGAATGAGAGGATCCTGTCAGCTTTGAAATGGTGTCATTATCACGGGGGCTTAATGTGCCTCTTTGTATCACAGGGAGTCTGGGAGCCGGGTGACAAAATCACCCTCCCCCCCATCCCTCCGTCCCCCCTCCCCCCCCCCCCCCCCCCCCCGCCCAGATACAGTATCACTCGTTCAGACAGCGCTGAGAAATTGTCACAAAAATGTCACAATCTCTCCAGCAGTGCAGCCCCTGCTCGGCTCGCTTTGTACCCGCCTCGTGTGTCAAGCTGTCCTCTCGGGGGGGGGGCTCCTCCTTATGGGGGGGGGGGACACACAGGAATAGTGTAATTGGTGACACAAACCCTGGGAATTTGTGTTACCTGGAATCCAATATAAGTGGGGGATCTGAAGCCGAGGAGGGAGCAGCAGCAGTGTCTCTGCTTCCTCTCCCTCTCGTGCTCTCTTCCTCTCCTCGTCCCTCCATTGCAGTGTCTCTGCTTCCTCTCCCTCTCTTCCTCTCTTCCTCTCCTCGTCCCTCCATTGCAGTGTCTCTGCTTCCTCTCCCTCTCGTTCTCTCTTCCTCTCCTCGTCCCTCCATTGCAGTGTCTCTGCTTCCTCTCCCTCTCGTTCTCTCTTCCTCTCCTCGTCCCTCCATTGCAGTGTCTCTGCTTCCTCTCCCTCTCGTGCTCTCTTCCTCTCCTCGTCCCTCCATTGCAGTGTCTCTGCTTCCTCTCCCTCTCGTGCTCTCTTCCTCTCCTCGTCCCTCCATTGCAGTGCGGTGGAACGTGCTCCTCCCAGCTGAGGTTGGACGCACCTGACTCTCCGAGACCTTCATAAGCCCCATCACTCGGTGGTCCGTGGTCAGTTCTTCTGTGTCCTACGCTGGAGGTGGACATGTTAAAAAAAAAAATGTTTCTTTATGGAGTCACTCTCTGGCCGCCCCCCTGTGTCCCCTAGTGATGGAGCTCATTCCACGGGCCGTCGTCACGCCGCCCTGCGCCCACCCGGGAAACCGCCGTCTTTAACACAGGGTACCGGGTACCCCCCCACCCAGCCCTCCCCAACCCAGCCCTCCCATGACAAAACCTTTCCTGCCTCTTCCCTGACCCGCGGACTCGCACGGGGGGGGGGGAGGGGCATCGTCTGCGTACGGATACAGGGCCACACATCATCACTGCCCGACTTCCGGGTAGGGGCAAGAGCGCGACTTCTGCCCTTACAGTAATACCCCGGTGACCTGCACAGGAAGTGGCGCACAGGATTCGCTGATGAAGAGGAGGAAGACTTGAATACCTTGGACATCATTTTTTTTTTGACGGTGCGAAGAAGAGGAATAGCACCTGTCCAGTACACAAGGTGTTAAGTGATTACCCATGTTGAACGAGTGGAAGTATCCCGATAGGAAGAGCGGCACTTTCAGCACGTTCACACGGATTTATCCTTCAAAGGAGGAGGATGAGGAGGGCCTGGGAAAATCCGCCCTGAGTGGACGGGGCTGTGGCCAGGTTCACCAGACGGGTGACTCTTCTGTTGGAAGATGCGGCGTCCTTCAGAGATCCAAAGGACAGGAGCATGGAAGGCCTCCCGAAGAGACTACACACTACCCATGATCGCGGCCGGGACTAGGGAGATGGGTTCTCACAATTTGCAGGAGGCAACAGAAGCTGGAACTTCAGGTCAGAAAATCCTAGAAGGTTCCGGCAATCTTATCTGAATCATTTAGATGTTTTTATGCCGTTCCTCGTTGAGGCAACAAGACCGCTAGCAAGACCATCAGCGCTATCAGTGGCGACGCGCAAGGGCGCCTTGGCTGAAACCGAGGGTGCAGGGAATCTTCCTCCAAGAACGAGTTGGTTCCCGTATCGTTCTTGGGGAAAGCTCTTGTTTGTCCAGGAACTGGAAGCCATACTACATAGAAATACAGGGGGGGAAATGTCCTTTCTTTTACCACAGGACCAAAGACAGAGGCCATCATCTTCGTTCAGAAGCCAAAGGCAGTCCTTTCGAGGGACCAGAATATTCAGAGGTCCCAAGAATGCCTCAAAGTATTCAAACAGGGGGAGACATGGATATGTAGCAGGCCAGTCCTCCCCCCCCCCCCAAAACTCGCCTTTATGAAAATTAGTGGGCGCCCTTCCTGGGGCCTCTGGCAGTTGGAGGGGCAGTCTTAGACTTTAAAGGAAGGAATGGGTCCAAAATACAACCGAACGCTGGGTCCTTCAAATGATAGAACGGCCCAGAGGTCAAAGAGGAAACTGTTTTTTGAGCCCATCTTGTGCACGGTTCCAAAATAAGTTAGGATTTCTTTAGACCAGTACTGGAACGCCAAAATCTGAACAAGTTCATCAGAAAAAGGCATCAGGTCTATTATCAGCATGGTCCGACCAGGGGACTTCCTAGCAGCAGAGGACCTCAAGGGTTCTTCCTATCCACCAGTATCACTAAAAAAAAAACTAAGGTTTCCGATGATAGGTCATCACTTTGAGTTTCAAGCACTTCTTCTTGGCCCTTCCACTGCCCGTCAGGAGATTTTTTTTACTAGCTAGTACAGTGGTGACTACAAGACAACAACAGATATTCGTGAACCCTTATTTAGACGACGATCAGATTCAGGTTCTTCGAGTATGCTTAATACAGCAATCCCTAAAGAAGGCAAGGTTGACGGATCAATGACAAAACGAGCAGGCGGATCCCCTTCCAACGCCTCAGATCTTTAGGGATGAACTTCGACACAGAGTCTGCCAATGTGTGGCTACCATCAGACAAAATGGAGGACATTTAAAGCGGCCGAAACACACGGGTTCCCGTAGTTTCCCGACAGCAGAACAGTACATGACCATGCTGGGGGGAAATGGTGGCAGCTACAGAAGTAGTCACCTAGGGCCTTTTCCACCGAAGACAACTACAACACAACCTTTTTGTCTGCGTGGAACAAGGACTCTCAATATCTGACGGAGAACATACATCTCACTCCCAAGACCTGTCTTTCCCTGAGGAGGTGGGAATAAAGGCTGAATTTAACCAGAGGCCGGATGGGGAACGAGCCTGCAAGGACAGTTTGTACGATAAACATGGTCAAAATTAGAGACAAGACGCCAGATCAACATTTTGGAGCTAAGAGGTCCACTCAAAGCTCTACTCCTCTCATAAGAAGTCTGTCAATAAAGGTCCACTCGGACAATATGACAGCGGTCTCCTATGTCAACAACCAGGGAGGCACAAGAAGTTTTCAGGCGGTCGGGGAAGTGACCAGGATTTTCAGGTGGGCGGAACTCAACATTCAAGTCATTATGGCGTTACACATCACCGGGGATAGCCAACATCCAGCTGGATTATCTAAACCGCACGAATGGTCATTGAATCGGCAGATATTTCAGCAGATTTGTGTGCAAATGGGGAGAACCATCAGTAGACTTGATAGCAACATGGTTCGACACCAATGCCAGACCTTCTCTCAAGACCTGGAGATGCAGAAACGCATGGAGTAGGCACCCAATCACTGGACTGGACTGATCCTCTAGTCTGTGTATGGCCCCCAATACCATTGACCCAGAGCATTCTGGAAAAGATCAAAGGTCAGAGGCTATTGTTATCGCTCCAGCTTGGCCAAGAAGACCATGGTTTGCAGACCTGATGAAGATGTCCGTGGAATCACCATGGACACTACCGATTGTCACTGTAACTTGTGATAGGCTACAATAATACACACCAAAATATCTCTGGGTTGAATTGAACACGACTTGGATATAATAAATTAGAGTTTATTCCTTAAAGAAGGTGAACACACAAGATATACAAATAACAGGCAAAATATAGACACTTACTTAAGGGTTGGACAAGAAAGCCATCAGGATACAGGATTGGCAATTCCTCCCACAATACAGGTTCAGATGAAGACATCACGAAAAAACACGAAGACCACTGAGTATAGGATGGACACTGGTTTATATGCAATTCCAGTCCTATACCTTATCATTGAGTGCAGACCATTGGAGAACAATTACCTGCACCCAATCTCTCCTCGCCACCTCACCTGAGGGTCACCTTAACACCCGCCCACTGGGTGGGTAATATTCTAATCAGGGGTTACATTTGGTAACAAATCTTATCATCTTATTAGAAGATGATTATGTATATACGTGACTGGCTCGGCTGGGCGTATAACTGACCCGAGACCAGGGGAGATGGGACTTCTACAGTATATACCTCAGCTGGGAGAAGTATATACTGCATCATATCGTGCGCTGACATGGCGGGACAAGGAGAAATTATATCTACTGCAAGAAAAAGGTCTCTGTTTCACTCTCTCTCCCCTTCTTCCCTCTCTTTGTCTGTCTATCTTTATTTTTATCTTTCAACTCTCCCCTCTCTCTCTCTCTCTCTCTCTCTCTCTCTCTCTCTCTCTCTCTCAATCCCTCCCTCTCCCCCATATCTACACTTCATATTCCTCTCTTCATGTATTCAGAATCTCCTGCTCTATTATCTCTCTCTCTCTCCTCTCTCCCCCTCTCCCTCCCTCCCTCTCTCTCTCTCGCTCTCTCTCCTTCTCTTCCTCTCTCTCTCTCTCTCTCTCTCTCTCTCTCTCCTCTCTCTCTCTCTCTCTCTCTCTCTCTCTCTCACACACCCTCCCTCTCCCCCCTATCTACACTTCATATTCCTCTCTTCATGTATTCAGAATCTCCTGCTCTATTATCTCTCTCATCTCTCTCCTCTCTCACTCCTCTCTCCCTCTCCCTCTCTTTCTCTCTCTCCCTTCCTCTCCCTCCCTCCTTCCCTCTCCCTCCCTCCCTCTCTTTCTCCCTCCCTCTCTTTCTCCCTCTCTCTTTCTTTCTCTCCTCTCTTTCCCTCTCCCCCTCTCTCCCCCCCTCTCTCTCACCCCCTCCCTTCTCACCCCCCTTTTCTCCCCCCTCCCTGTCTCTCACCCCCTCCCCTTTCCCTCCCCTCCCTAGTCCAGGCATTTTACTTCTCAGCAAAATGCCATTCATTTCCCTGCTTATTGATTCCAAAAAACCTAAACCGCTGGAGATTCACTTGTCTCTCTCCAATTCAATACGAAGGTTCAATTCCAGAGAAAATAGCTTTTTTGGGGGGTTTTTTTTCTGGTTGCAGCCGCCTCTCTCGAGTCTTCGCTCAGCTCCTGAGGCAGCGGAGTGTGAACGCAGGACACTCGGCTGGGATTTTGAGAAGGAATAA
>NW_027457020.1:66706-127970 GCF_040206685.1 Ascaphus truei | reverse complement strand
GAATAAAGACCAGGGTTTTTTTATCTGTAAACGCGCAGGTCTCGGAATAAGGCGCCGCAAGCAGAGCAGTGATTTCTGCAACGAACGCGAGCAGGAAATTGCTCTGCAATCGATAGCTCAGTGTTACATTTTCTACCGGTCCCTGTCGTCTTTGGGGACCTGACAAAACTTGGCCCTGCTTCTCCCCCCCTCCTTTCCCTCCCTCCCTCCTTTCCCCCCCTCCTCCCCCCCCCACTGCCTGTATTTAAATGTAACAAGCATTTTTGTATCTATTTCAACCATTTTACAAAGTCACATCCCCTTCCTCTTCAGAAGACTTGCACGCCCCTTTTTGAGCCCCGCCCTCTCTCTAGCAGTGCACCAATTGTATCTAGTGACTGCTAGTCACATGATCTTCCCCACAGAAATTTGCATCTTTGGGTCCTCTTCTGCTGCACTGACAGCCATTTAGTGATCTCCCTCCCTCCCCCCGAGCCGAACCTTCGCCGATCGATCACAGGAGAACGGATCGATCGGCAACATAGCAAATTACTTGTCATTGTGGGGATGGTATTGATCAGATATTAAAGGGGGGAGGGGAGGGGAGGGGTGGAGAGACTGCTGTTTTTATGCTCTCCGGCTAAACTTCTGTTCCTGCGGAACTCATAAAAGTGAATGTAACAAGCGTCAGCGCAGCCTCTGGGTTACACTGACTCAAAAAGAGACATTTGAGGCACGTATTTCCTAGCATCCATATTTGGTGCAGTTCCCCGCCTCCCCCGCTCGCAGCGGATAATTATATGTGCGCAGCGCCAGCAGTATGCGCCGCACTTTGCAGAATTACAATGCCGGGAAATAACGTACAGCCGGGGGGGGGGGGGGAGGGGGTGGCGTAGGATCAGGCAGTACAACACCAAGGCTCCTGCCCTGCAGAGCTTACAATCTAAAAGTGGCGTAACTGGAGACTTCCAGACGCACAAGGAATACAAGCGCAGTCAGGGAGGGGACGGGGCGGCTGGAGTCAGTCGCGTCGGTGTAAATAACGGGGTGAGCGCCATCCATGGAGAGGGGGAGATTAGCGAGGAAGGTTTAAGACGCGTGAGGGACGCAGAGGTAAAAAGGGGCAGAGGTGAGTCAACCTTGGGTTGAGCGTGAGAGGCGTGTAGGGGTGCAACTCGTAGGAATCTGGGCTGTTTGGGGTCGTATTCTGCAATGAGTGGGCGTGGCCTGCCCTGCTGACATCACGCTTACGTCGTTGATGTCACAACGTTACGTCATACGTCTAAAACATTTTTTTTTTCCTCTGACGGATTCCCGGGGGAATCATTTTATACGGCAAGTTTACGCCAGGATATAATAATTTCTTTTTTTATTTCGTGGTGTTATTTTTCGTTCTCGCCTGATTGACAGAAGTGAAATCTTATCCTCGGTTGGTGGAGCGTCTTCTACGGCTGTCGGGGGGGGGGGGAGGGGGGGAACCGGTCTCTGTGTTTGTGAATGATTGACATAAATCTATATATATATATAAAAAAAAAATATATATATATATATAACCAGAATCCTGTCTATTATCGCTCAATTACTTTATTAAATGCCGAGCGTCTAATTATAGTCTCGGCAGGCGTGAGAGTAATCAGTTTAAAATGCATTATTGCGCTGTTTTGCTTAATCACCGCCGGTTTATGTGCTTGTATTTCTAATTAAAGACCACCTTCGTTACAAGGCGTATCTGGGAAAGTAGCGTATTGCCAAAAAACTATTTATGCGGGCTAAATGTATTATTATTATTATTTTTTTAATTAATACCATAGTTTATTCACACGCGTTCATCCATTCCGGGCACCTTTTTCTATGCCCCAGACTAGTATTCACAAATAATGTATGGCTGAAGCCAGGACAGAGCGTTTTTCTCGTGGTAAATATTACTTTACATGGCGTTGTTACCTTACTACGATCGCCAGGAATACCACCGACGGGTTACAAAGACTCGGAGAGTTACCGGTATTTCTTATCCTTGTGAGGAAACATCCCCGTCCTCCCAATGAACCCAATGTGAACCCCAGTATGGTTTCTCCCTGTGCCCCCCGCCGCCGCCCCCCCCAGGTACCACACAGGTATCGAAAAAACAGAAACAGGTAGCGCCGATTCTAAAATAGTGGTGTGACACAGGTGCACCTATATAGGTGATGTATATGGTGCTAATGAGTATATACACAGCTAATTTGTGGCTGCCTAAGGTGTCCCCCCGACAACCTGGTCAGAGAGAAAAGTGAGAAACAGAAAGAATATATCTCTGGCGCTCAACACTAGCAAATAATAAAAAATAAATTATACAGCCGGGACTGTTATTAGTTTATGTAATTGTGTCGTTTATTAAATGTTTTTTATAGTTATTCAGTTCACCTGTTATGTGTTTCAGCTCCCACCAGTTCATTGCACGTTAGTTTAACTGTGTGTTACTGTATATATGTGCGTTGTCCTCCCGGTATTATGCTATGTACCCTATTTGTTTTTATTTCATGTGTGTGACCCCCCACCCAACCGGAGCCCACTCCGGGACTGGAGTCGTCTGCCAGTCCTGGTTGTATAATGTATTTGTATTATTTGCTAGTGTTGAGCGCCACACGGGTCTCCCCATCAGGCGTCTCTTTGTGGGGTTTAGACGTAGACCGCGTCATTCATTTTTATTCACTCATTTCATTACGCTATCGTGTGGCTTATATGAAGTAGCTGCCTCTATATAGTACACGGCCACTATAAAGTCTGGGACTGCTATACAGGCTGAGACCTACCTATTTACGCCGGCATTTCATTACTGACGCACCGCCTGCCCGGCGTTTAATCGCCGCAGTACCCCCCCCCCCCTCCTGTATTGGATCTTTCCGCGTGTTTGGCCTCGTTTATAACATTACATGTTTTTTTTGTCTTTTTTTTCCCTTTTTGTAACCGTGAAGTGTGTAAGTCCCGTTGGGACACACGTCTGTCTGTGTATCTGTCTGTCTGTCTGGGTATCTGTGTATCTATCTCTATATCTGTCTGTCTGTGTATCTATCTCTACATATGTCTGTCTGTGTATCTGTCTGTCTGTGTGTCTGTCTGTCTGTGTGTCTGTCTGTCTGTGTATCTGTCTGTCTGTGTGTCTGTGTATCTATCTCTACACACGTCTGTCTGTGTATCTGTCTGTCTGTGTGTCTGTCTGTCTGTCTGTGTATCTGTCTGGGTATGTGTATCTATCTCTACATATGTCTGTTTGTGTATCTGTCTGTCTGTCTGTCTGTGTGTCTGTCTGTGTGTCTGTGTATCTATCTCTACATATGTCTGTCTGTGTATCTGTCTGTGTATCTGTGTGTCTGTGTATCTGTGTGTCTGCGTATCTGTCTGTCTGCGTATCTGTCTGTCTGCATATCTATCTGTCTGCGTATCTATCTGTCTGCGTATCTGTCTGTCTGCGTATCTGTCTGTCTGTCTGTCTGTCTGTCTGTGTGTCTGTCTGTGTGTCTGTGTATCTATCTCTACATATGTCTGTCTGTGTATCTGTCTGTGTATCTGTGTGTCTGTGTATCTGTCTGTCTGCGTATCTATCTGTCTGCGTATCTGTCTGTCTGCGTATCTGTCTGTCTGCGTATCTATCTCTGTCTGCGTATCTGTCTGTCTGCGTATCTATCTGTCTTTGTGCCTGTGTGTCTGCGTATCTGTCTGTCTGCATATCTATCTGTCTGCGTATCTGTCTGTCTGCGTATCTGTCTGTCTGCGTATCTGTCTGTCTGCGTATCTGTCTGTCTGCGTATCTGTCTGTCTGCGTATCTGTCTGTCTGCGTATCTGTCTGTCTGCGTATCTGTCTGTCTGCGTATCTGTCTGTCTGCGTATCTGTCTGTCTGCGTATCTGTCTGTCTGCGTATCTGTCTGTCTGCGTATCTGTCTGTCTGCGTATCTGTCTGTCTGCGTATCTGTCTGTCTGCGTATCTGTCTGTCTGCGTATCTGTCTGTCTGCGTATCTGTCTGTCTGCGTATCTGTCTGTCTGCGTATCTGTCTGTCTGCGTATCTGTCTGTCTGCGTATCTGTCTGTCTGCGTATCTGTCTGTCTGCGTATCTGTCTGTCTGCGTATCTGTCTGTCTGCGTATCTGTCTGTCTGCGTATCTGTCTGTCTGCGTATCTGTCTGTCTGCGTATCTGTCTGTCTGCGTATCTGTCTGTCTGCGTATCTGTCTGTCTGCGTATCTGTCTGTCTGCGTATCTGTCTGTCTGCGTATCTGTCTGTCTGCGTATCTGTCTGTCTGTCTGCGTATCTGTCTGTCTGTCTGCGTATCTGTCTGTCTGCGTATCTGTCTGTCTGCGTATCTGTCTGTCTGCGTATCTGTCTGTCTGCGTATCTGTCTGTCTGCGTATCTGTCTGTCTGCGTATCTGTCTGTCTGCGTATCTGTCTGTCTGCGTATCTGTCTGTCTGCGTATCTGTCTGTCTGCGTATCTGTCTGTCTGCGTATCTGTCTGTCTGCGTATCTGTCTGTCTGCGTATCTGTCTGTCTGCGTATCTGTCTGTCTGTCTGCGTATCTGTCTGTCTGCGTATCTATCTGTCTGTCTGCGTATCTGTCTGTCTGCGTATCTGTCTGTCTGCGTATCTGTCTGTCTGCGTATCTGTCTGTCTGCGTATCTGTCTGTCTGCGTATCTGTCTGTCTGCGTATCTATCTGTCTGCGTATCTATCTGTCTGCGTATCTGTCTGTCTGCGTATCTATCTGTCTGCGTATCTATCTGTCTGCGTATCTGTCTGTCTGTGTATCTGTCTGTCTGTGTATCTGTCTGTCTTTGTATCTATCTCTGTCTGTCTGTGTATCTATCTGTCTGTCTCTCACTGTCTGTCTCTCTACACACATATATGTTTGTGTGTGTGTGTGTGTGTGTGTATATATATTTATTGAATTTATGGTGGGTGACAAAGGTGACAAGAAACCTCCACTGTTAGCATATAGCCATATATATATATATAATATATTCTGACATGACTCTTCCCAATCAATCAATCAATCAATCAATCAATCAATCCCATCAATGACAGAACACCACATATAAAGGAATCGGCAGCTGTGTAAAACGGCCTTTTTCGTTCTGAACAGGCGACCCTCGGAGCCCTCCCCCCCCCCCTCCCCTGTCACGGGTCCCTTTCTGGGCGACTCTAAGTGCCGGAACCAAGCAGGGGAAAATAGCGCCCGTTTTAATCACGCTCTTTTGAGAAGGGAGAGCCGCGTCTTTGTGTTGGGCGAGAGCCTGGAAACAGCTGGTGGCTGCTGTTTCAGATCTCGGCGTCGGGAGCTTTCACAGCGCATGCGTAAGAACGTCTCAATCCCTCCAAAATCACCAGCAAGTACCCCAAATACGTTATATTTTTTTGGGGGGGGTTGTTTGCTGCCCAATTCTCTATCGATTTTCCATATTTATATGAAGAAGCGTCAGGAAAATATTTTTGGCAGGAGAATGTACAAACGGTTTATGAGACGGGCGCACGAATTCAACGCACAAAAAAAACCCGCCATCCTTTTATTCTGTGAGAGACCACTGGGGCTCTTCCCGCGCAAACGCTTTAAACAATAAATAAAATTGTAGCAAATATCAAAAAATAAATAAAAAAATTGGACGAAAATGATAAAATTAGAGAATATTGTTAAAGGTGTAAAAAATAAATAAAAAAAAGTATCACAAATAGAAAAACGCAATGAAACGGAAATATGGTTTGTGCGGTATATATATATATATAGCGGCTATATACAGGCATACCCCGCTTTAAGGACACTCACTTTAAGTACACTCGCGAGTAAGGACATATCGCCCAATAGGCAAACGGCAGCTCGCGCATGCGCCTGTCAGCACGTCCTGAACAGCAATACCGGCTCCCTACCTGTACCGAAGCTGTGCGCAGGCGGGGAGACTATAGAGCCTGTTACACATGTGTTATTTACATCAGTTCTGCACGTATATGATGACTGCAGTACAGTACATGCATCAATAAGTGGGGAAAAGGTAGTGCTTCACTTTAAGTACATTATCGCTTTACATACATGCTCCGGTCCCATTGCGTACGTTAATGCGGGGTATGCCTGTGTTACATAGTTACATACGTGCTCCGGTCCCATTGCGTACGTTAATGCGGGGTATGCCTGTGTTACATACATGCTCCGGTCCCATTGCGTACGTTAATGCGGGGTATGCCTGTATTACATAGTTACATACATGCTCCGGTCCCATTGCGTACGTTAATGCGGGGTATGCCTGTATTACATAGTTACATACGTGCTCCGGTCCCATTGCGTACGTTAATGCGGGGTATGCCTGTATTACATAGTTACATACGTGCTCCGGTCCCATTGCGTACGTTAATGCGGGGTATGCCTGTATTACATAGTTACATACGTGCTCCGGTCCCATTGCGTACGTTAATGCGGAGTATGCCTGTATTACATACATGCTCCGGTCCCATTGCGTACGTTAATGCGGAGTATGCCTGTGTTACATACATGCTCCGGTCCCATTGCGTACGTTAATGCGGGGTATGCCTGTGTTACATACATGCTCCGGTCCCACTGCGTACGTTAATGCGGAGTATGCATGTATTACATAGTTACATACGTGCTCCGGTCCCATTGCGTACGTTAATGCGGAGTATGCCTGTATTACATACATGCTCCGGTCCCATTGCGTACGTTAATGCGGGGTATGCCTGTGTTACATACATGTGCCGGTCCCATTGCGTACGTTAATGCGGGGTATGCCTGTATTACATACATGCTCCGGTCCCATTGCGTACGTTAATGCGGGGTATGCCTGTATTACATACATGCTCCGGTCCCATTGCGTACGTTAATGCGGGGTATGCCTGTATTACATAGTTACATACGTGCTCCGGTCCCATTGCGTACGTTAATGCGGAGTATGCCTGTATTACATACATGCTCCGGTCCCATTGCGTACGTTAATGCGGAGTATGCATGTGTTACATACGTGCTACGGTCCCATTGCGTACGTTAATGCGGGGTATGCCTGTGTTACATACATGCTCCGGTCCCATTGCGAACGTTAATGCGGGGTATGCCTGTATATAACTTTGCAAGAGATATATATGCTGTTTGGTGCTTGTGAGGATGAAGGAGGGGGGGGGGGGCGGGGGCTCAGTTGTTTGATTCTGATTGGGGGGCGGGGGGAGAGTGGTGGTAGCCCCCCGGATTTGCAGGTGGAGAGGGGGGGCTGAGCTTTTTGATTCTGGACGGGGGTGGGGGGGCAGGGGGGCAGCCCCCTGGATTTGCAGTTAAACGTGGGGGTGGGGGGGGGGGGGGGGGGAGATGCAGCTCCTTTGCAACGGGCAGTGATGTATTTCAGGGGACATGATTGCTGGACCAAAGTACTTTGCAAATGGCAAGGCTTGGGAGTATTCAATGAGAGAGCTGAAATGAACATGAGTGGAGGGTGAGTGGTGGACGAGTAGGTTACTGGAGGGGAGGGTGAGTGGGTTACTGGAGGTGAGTGGTGAGTGGTGGATGAATAGGTTACTGGAGAGGAGGATGAGTGGGTTACTGGAGGGGAGGATGAGTGGTGAGTGGTGGATGAATAGGTTACTGGAGGGGAGGATGAGTGGGTTATTGGAGGGGAGGATGAGTGGTGAGTGGTGGATGAATAGGTTACTGGAGAGGAGGATGAGTGGGTTACTGGAGGGGAGGGTGAGTGGTGAGTGGTGGATGAATAGGTTACTGGAGCGGAGGATGAGTGGGTTACTGGAGGGGAGGATGAGTGGTGGATGAATAGGTTACTGGAGAAAAGGATGAGTGGGTTACTGGAGGGGAGGATGAGTGGTGAGTGGTGGATGAATAGGTTACTGGAGGGGAGGATGAGTGGGTTACTGGAGGGGAGGAATAGTGGGTTACTGGAGGGGAGGGTGAGTGGGTTACTGGAGGGGAGGATGAGTGGTGAGTGGTGGATGAATAGGTTACTGGAGGGGAGGATGAGTGGGTTACTGGAGGGGAGGATGAGTGGTGAGTGGTGGATGAATAGGTTACTGGAGGGGAGGATGAGTGGGTTACTGGAGGGGAGGATGAGTGGGTTACTGGAGGGGAGGGTGAGTGGGTTACTGGAGGGGAGGATGAGTGGTGAGTGGTGGATGAATAGGTTACTGGAGAGGAGGATGAGTGGGTTACTGGAGGGGAGGATGAGTGGTGAGTGGTGTATGAATAGGTTACTGGAGGGGAGGATGAGTGGGTTACTGGAGGGGAGGATGAGTGGTGAGTGGTGGATGAATAGGTTACTGGAGGGGAGGATGAGTGGGTTACTGGAGGGGAGGGTGAGTGGGTTACTGGAGGGGAGGGTGAGTGGGTTACTGGAGGGGAGGATTAGTGGTGAGTAGTGGATGAATAGGTTACTGGAGGGGAGGGTGAGAGGGTTACTGGAGGGGAGGGTGAGAGGGTTACTGGAGGGGAGGGTGAGAGGGTTACTGGAGGGGAGGGTGAGTGGGTTACTGTAGGGGAGGGTGAGTGGGTTACTGGAGGGGAGGATGAGTGGTGAGTAGTGGATGAATAGGTTACTGGAGGGGAGGATGAGTGGGTTACTGGAGGGGAGGGTGAGTGGGTTACTGGAGGGGAGGATGAGTGGGTTACTGGAGGGGAGGATGAGTGGGTTACTGGAGGGGAGGGTGAGTGGTGAGTAGTGGATGAATAGGTTACTGGAGGGGAGGATGAGTGGGTTACTGGAGGGGAGGGTGAGTGGGTTACTGGAGGGGAGGATGAGTGGGTTACTGGAGGGGAGGATGAGTGGGTTACTGGAGGGGAGGGTGAGTGGTGAGTAGTGGATGAATAGGTTACTGGAGGGGAGGATGAGTGGGTTACTGGAGGGGAGGGTGAGTGGGTTACTGGAGGGGAGGATGAGTGGGTTACTGGAGGGGAGGATGAGTGGGTTACTGGAGGGGAGGATGAGTGGTGAGTAGTGGATGAATAGGTTACTGGAGGGGAGGATGAGTGGGTTACTGGAGGGGAGGGTGAGTGGGTTACTGGAGGGGAGGATGAGTGGGTTACTGGAGGGGAGGATGAGTGGGTTACTGGAGGGGAGGGTGAGTGGGTTACTGGAGCGGAGGGTGAGTGGAGTGCTACAGAATAAACAAAGAAACATCAAATTGGTCCCATCACCGCTAATGAGTAACAGAGCATTTGTCAAATACTACTAATAAATAATTGAGTGTTATACGATCTCCGACAATGTCACCGTCACAGCTGATTTACACCCGACGCGGTCTCCAGGAGGAGCGTCAACGTACGAAAATACGCACAAGAAACTGCATAGGAAGCGCTTTACAAAGCAGCAGTAGGAACAATTGTGTTTTAATTGAGTAGTAAATCGCGTTAAAAGGGCAATAAATACGCAAAGACCAGGGATACGGCAAAGAAATGAAAGCAAGGGGCAATAAAGTGAATGTTAGGAGCAGGGAATCTGCCCCCCCAAGAGCTTGCAATCTAAGTGCTATGTGGGGAGTAGTTATTGGGGGTGTCAGTATCTTTCTCAGGTGTAAGATACACTTTTCATGAACAGTTGATAAGGTTATATACCGTTTATCAGGCGTTGGGAGATGGGAATCGCCCGCTGGGTAGGGTTAGACCGGTCCTGTCCAAAACACATCATGCCAGGCCGGGGAATAATCAGATGCAAATCTCCCATCTTCCTTCCAGTCAAAGCACTTTGCCTGTTACAAGAAGCCATAACGGCCTAGTGTGCCTACTGCGTGGTTTACTTACACCCCCCTAACAAACTGAGACGACACAGTTTTGTGGAAGTAAAAATGGTCACAGCTTTATTGTTTTAACAATACCTGCAAATAACTGTCAGCCATAATCTTAGTCCTTTGTCATCCCTATTCTCGGTATCTTCCGGCGGGGGGAGCCCTCCTCCACCCGCCCTAATCTACCGTCCACCAGGAGAGACACTCTCCGCCGCGAGAGACACTCTCCACGGCCCCCGTCTACCGTTACTGGGAGAGACACTCTCCACCGCGAGAGACACTCTCCACGGCCCCTAGGTCCCCCTTATCAGAGCCGCCTGGGCCTACCCGCATAGGATAGAGCCCAGCTGCCTAAGATTGGTGCCAGGGGTACAGCGACCGACCGCCTGCGTCGGCGCCTCCAGCCCGCACGATCTTTTCAGGGGAACCGTTACCTGGCGGCCCATCCGCATCGGGTGGAGCCCCATTTCGGGAATTCACGGTGTCCCTACGATGACTGGCCTGACAGTTCCGCGTTCCGCCAAAGCTGTAACGATGGATCTGCTAACAGATTCATAAAATATGGTTATACACAACACAACATTACATTCTCAATGGGATGGGTGGGTGGGAAAACAGAGTCAGTGAGTAGCTTTTGCGAGCGCAGGGTTTAAATAGCCCGCCCCATTAGCCCCTCCCCTTGTTGATTCGCGCGCAAATCCACCAAGCCTCGTGGTGGGGGGAAGGAAAGGAAGGCACGTTAAGTACCCCCTGGAGGCACGGGCCATTATGGGCGCGACGGCCCCATTTTGGGACCTCTGCTTCTCTTAACGGCCTAGTGTGCCTACTGCGTGGTTTACTTACACCCCCCTAACAAACTGAGACGACACAGTTTTGTGGAAGTAAAAATGGTCACAGCTTTATTGTTTTAACAATACCTGCAAATAACTGTCAGCCATAATCTTAGTCCTTTGTCATCCCTATTCTCGGTATCTTCCGGCGGGGGGAGCCCTCCTCCACCCGCCCTAATCTACCGTCCACCAGGAGAGACACTCTCCGCCGCGAGAGACACTCTCCACGGCCCCCGTCTACCGTTACTGGGAGAGACACTCTCCACCGCGAGAGACACTCTCCACGGCCCCTAGGTCCCCCTTATCAGAGCCGCCTGGGCCTACCCGCATAGGATAGAGCCCAGCTGCCTAAGATTGGTGCCAGGGGTACAGCGACCGACCGCCTGCGTCGGCGCCTCCAGCCCGCACGATCTTTTCAGGGGAACCGTTACCTGGCGGCCCATCCGCATCGGGTGGAGCCCCATTTCGGGAATTCACGGTGTCCCTACGATGACTGGCCTGACAGTTCCGCCACCCGGAGGACCCAGTAAGGCCACTTACTGGGGACTCACCCCACACCCCAAGCTGTGACCCTAAACCCTGACTGCAGCTCGCTTGCGAAGGCGTACGCATGTTATTAATAAAGTATCGAGGGGCCCCTGCTGTGAAGACAGAAAACATGTTAGTAGATTATCTAATTACTCGCCTGCCGGCCCCTAATGTACCCCTTTGAGCATTCGATTGTGCCTCTGAAGCTGCTGGGGGCCCAGAGTAACAATTACCTGAATATAATATAATATATATATATTTTTTTTTTTTTTTTTTTTTTTTTTTTTTTTTTTTTTTTTTTTTTTTTGCTTGCACCCGGGGAAATCATTAACTGAGCAATGGGGGGGTGTGTGTGTGTGTGAATGGGCCCACCATACGTCCCAATTTTATCCCCTTTAACTCACCCCCCCACTGGTGTGTGAAAAAACCCCCTTCTAAACCCTCCTCCAAGAAAAAAACACCTTCTCCCGGTCGGGGTACCCCTTTAGCCAACGGCCCACACCGCTAAGGCTGACCGGTGTTAGCGCCTTCCCTCTCCCCTGGCTCCGGTTGCCCATGGCCTTTGAAGCACTTCGTGACGGGGTGGCTACCCCCGCACCGGCTACACACATGCCTAAACTTGCAACCCGCCCCCAGTTTGCAGTGTTTATCATTAAACGCCCAACACTCCCTTTTATTGCCCCTGCTTGTTGAATCACTCCCAGGCCGATCGCCTGGACCCTTGGGAAAGGTGGCGTCGCCCCCCTGCTTACCCCGTCCCACTAACTTCATCCACAATTCCATGTCCATCTTCCCCAAACTCAACCGTGTATCCCCCTGCCACCTATGCCTGAACTGCTCGTCATAATCCCGCCACGCTGACCCCTCGTGTTCGTCATGTATGTTCTGTATCACGCTCATGTATCTCATCACATTATGCAATTCCTTGGGATGTTTTGAAAGGAAACAGTCCCCGAACACAATGAAACCCATAACCCAGTTTGCGTTACTCCTCACTACCTGCCCTTTCTCGCCTGCCTCTCGCGCGCGTTGCCTCTCTGCTCGCCCCTTTACAGACAGCTTGAACATATCCACATACTTCCTGTTACATATGTCTCTCTGTGTTCTCCTGGGCAGGTGTGTGTACAGGGGGCTAGTTTCAACTGCAAACGAATCCTCCCCACTGTGGGTGGAAGCCGCCCCTTTGTCTTTGCGCGCTTTGCGTTTTCCCTTATCTGTCCTACTCCGCTTTGCCGCCTTGCTCAACGCCTCTACCTGTTTCCTTATGCGCTTTACCCCTGGGGTCTCGTCGCTGTCTGCGCCGCTGCTTGCGTCTGACTCGCTGCTCGCTCTCTCACTATTCTCGCTGTCTGACCCCTGGGACTCACAGTCCGACCCTGACCTAACCGACCCCCCATCACTAACGTCCCCATCAACATCATCCTCATTACATTCCAATGCTGCATTTTCATGCTCACCTGATCCTGCGGCTTGTGCACCTGGGTGACCGGTCCTGGGTCTTTTGGCAGCTGCACGGCTCCTGTTACTGCTCCCCGGATCGGCGACGCTTCCCAGCGCCATTGGTGCCGGCGCATCCGCCTGGGGAGGTGCCCGGGGCACTGGGGGGCACCCCGCAGGCAGGGGCAGCGGGACCGCCGTTGATGTATCCAAGGCAGGTGCCGGCGCGCCAGGGGCGTCTGGCGCAGGTGCACCGGGCACTGGGGCATGGTGTGTGGGTGCCTGCGCTGGCGGTGCCGGTGGGTATGGCGCGTAGGGGGCAGGTGCATACGGCGCAGGAGCGTAGTGCGTGTGATTTGCCGGTGCGTATGGGGGGGCATTGGACGCGTGGGCGTAAGGCGCTTGGGGGTAAAGCGCTTGGTGGTAAGGCGCTTGGTGGTAAGGAGCTTGGTGGTAAAGCGCTTGGTGGTAAGGCACTTGGGGGTAAAGCGCTTGGGGGTAAAGCGCTTGGGGGTAAGGCACTTGGGGGTAAAGCGCTTGGGGGTAAAGCGCCAGGAGCGCCGGGGGTGGCTGTGCCGCGTTGGTGGGCTGGCTCGGGCCGGCCCTGGGGGGGGGGGTCTGGTCAGCAGGGGGGGGGATGTGCTGTGCAGCGGAAGGGGGGGGCAGGCCAGCAGTGGGAGCGTGGCTAACAGCTGCAGGGGGAGGGTGGCTGGGGGCTGGAGGGGCCGTTTTTGCAGGGATGGAGGGGGCCATGCCAGCAGGGGGAGGGTGGCTGGGGGCTGGAGGGGCCGTTTTTGCAGGGATGGGGGGGGCCATGCCAGCAGGGGGAGCGGGGACTGGAGCTGCAGGGTGGTGGCTAAAGTCCTCTCCCATGAGGGGGGGTGGAACAGCCCTCCCTTCCCTGCTCTGCTGCGAGCAGGCACGGGAGTGAGGCTGGGGGGCGGAGCCAGCCTGCCGGGCTGATTCCCTTCCTCTGCGGCTGGGAGAGGAGCTGTGAGGGGGCTGAGCGCGAGGCTGGGCCGCCTGCTTCCCTCTCCGGATGGGAGAGGAGCTGTGAGGGGGCTGGGAGCGGGGCTGAGCGCGAGGCTGGGCCGCCTGCTTCCCTCTCCGGATGGGAGAGGAGCTGTGAGGGGGCTGGGAGCGGGGCTGAGCGCGAGGCTGGGCCGCCTGCTTCCCTCTCCGGATGGGAGAGGAGCTGTGAGGGGGCTGGGAGCGGGGCTGAGCGCGAGGCTGGGCCGCCTGCTTCCCTCTCCGGATGGGAGAGGAGCTGTGAGGGGGCTGTGAGCGGGGCTGAGGGGGCTGTGAACGAGGCTGGGCCGCCTGCTTCCCTCTCCGGATGGGAGAGGGCTGCAGCTCTTCCTGCTCTGGCCACTGCTTCCGTGGGGCCGCCGGGCGCTGTGTCCGGCGGTCAGCTGCCTGAGCCTGGATGCTGCTCGTGCTGCGGGGATCCATGCTGCTATCGGGGGACACCACGCTCACAGGTACCTGCAGGGAGAAAAGAAAACAGAGTCAGTGAGTAGCTTTTGCGAGCGCAGGGTTTAAATAGCCCGCCCCATTAGCCCCTCCCCTTGTTGATTCGCGCGCAAATCCACCAAGCCTCGTGGTGGGGGGAAGGAAAGGAAGGCACGTTAAGTACCCCCTGGAGGCACGGGCCATTATGGGCGCGACGGCCCCATTTTGGGACCTCTGCTTCTCTTTCTCCTCCTGCCACAAAGAGGCTGTGTGTTACTGCGCCTCTTCCGTCCTCACTCACACGTCAACATGTTGTCTTCCCAAGCTCTGCCAAAGCATGGCTCTCCTGGACTGGCCCCCAGCGGCTGCCCTGTGAGCCCACACTGGCACTCACTCCGAGGGGCCCCAGCGGCTGCCCTGCGAGACCACACAGGCACTCACTCCGAGGGGCCCCAGCGGCTGCCCTGCGAGACCACACAGGCACTCACTCCGAGGGGCCCCAGCGGCTGCCCTGTGAGCCCACACTGGCACTCACTCCGAGGGGCCCCAGCGGCTGCCCTGCGAGCCCACACTGGCACTCACTCCAAGGAGCCCCAGCGGCTGCCCTGTGAGCCCACACTGGCACTCACTCCGAGGTGCCCCGGCGAGCCCACACTGGCACTCACTCCGAGGGGCCCCAGCGGCTGCCCTGCGAGCCCACACTGGCACTCACTCCAAGGAGCCCCAGCGGCTGCCCTGCGAGCCCACACTGGCACTCACTCCGAGGAGTCCCAGCGGCTGCCCTGCGAGCCCACACTGGCACTCACTCCGATGGGCCCCAGCGGCTGCCCTGCGAGCCCACACTGGCACTCACTCCGAGGAGTCCCAGCGGCTGCCCTGCGAGCCCACACTGGCACTCACTCCGAGGGGCCCCAGCGGCTGCCCTGTGAGCCCACACTGGCACTCACTCCGAGGGGCCCCAGCGGCTGCCCTGTGAGCCCACACTGACACTCACTCCGAGGAGCCCCAGCGGCTGCCCTGCGAGCCCACACTGACACTCACTCCGAGGAGCCCCAGCGGCTGCCCTGCGAGCCCACACTGGCACTCACTCCAAGGAGCCCCAGCCGTTCCTGCGAGCCCACACTGGCACTCACTCCGAGGTGCCCCAGCGGCTGCCCTGCGAGCCCACACTGGCACTCACTCCGAGGGGCCCCAGCGGCTGCCCTGTGAGCCCACACTGGCACTCACTCCGAGGAGCCCCAGTAGCTGCCCTGCGAGCCCACACTTGCACTCACTCCAAGGAGCCCCAGCGGCTGCCCTGTGAGCCCACACTGGCACTCACTCCGAGGGGCCCCAGTAGCTGCCCTGCGAGCCCACACTTGCACTCACTCCAAGGAGCCCCAGCGGCTGCCCTGCGAGCCCACACTTGCACTCACTCCAAGGAGCCCCAGTAGCTGCCCTGCGAGTCCACACTGGCACTCACTCCGAGGGGCCCCAGCCGCTGCCCTGTGAGCCCACACTTGCACTCACTCCAAGGAGCCCCAGCGGCTGCCCTGCGAGCCCACACTTGCACTCACTCCAAGGAGCCCCAGTAGCTGCCCTGCGAGCCCACACGCACTCACTCCAAGGAGCCCCAGCGGCTGCCCTGCGAGCCCACACTGGCACTCACTCCAAGGAGCCCCAGCGGCTGCCCTGCGAGCCCACACTGGCACTCACTCCAAGGAGCCCCAGCGGCTGCCCTGTGACCCCACACTGGCACTCACTCCAAGGCGCCCCAGCGGCTGCCCTGCGAGCCCACACAGGCACTCACTCCGAGGTGCCCCTGCGAGCCCACACTGGCACTCACTCCGAGGTGCCCCTGCGAGCCCACACTGGCACTCACTCCGAGGTGCCCCTGCGAGCCCACACTGGCACTCACTCCGAGGTGCCCCGGCGAGCCCACACACGCACTCACTCCGAGGGCCCCCAGAGAGAATTCCTGCGCACCGCCCTAGATACCTTGTTACTAACCTTCGCCGGGTGCAGCAGATGCACGGTGGGGCTATTTATCGAGGTACGAAAGCCCAGTGGGATGTCCTTGATTGATAGATTGGGTGCGGGGCTGGCACACTAGTTCTGCGCCGCGTCCTCCCCGCGGGAGACTTTCCTGACCCGAGATGCATCGCAACCAGTAATAGTTACACTCGCAGATCCCGGCCTCGGCGTTACACTCGCAGATCCCGGCGTTACACTCGCAGATCCCGGCGTCGGCGTTACACTCGCAGATCCCGGCGTCGGCGTTACACTCGCAGATCCCGGCGTCGGCGTTACACTCGCAGATCCCGGCGTCGGCGTTACACTCGCAGATCCCGGCGTCGGCGTTACACTCGCAGATCCCGGCCTCGACGTTACACTCGCAGATCCCGGCGTCGGCGTTACACTCGCAGATCCCGGCGTCGGCGTTACACTCGCAGATCCCGGCGTCGGCGTTACACTCGCAGATCCCGGCGTCGGCGTTACACTCGCAGATCCCGGCGTCGGCGTTACACTCGCAGATCCCGGCGTCGGCGTTACACTCGCAGATCCCGGCGTCGGCGTTACACTCGCAGATCCCGGCCTCGGCGTTACACTCGCAGATCCCGGTGTCGGCGATACACTCGCAGATCCCGGCGTTACACTCGCAGATCCCGGCGTCGGCGTTACACTCGCAGATCCCGGCGTCGGCGATACACTCGCAGATCCCGGCGTCGGCGTTACACTCGCAGATCCCGGCGTCGGCGTTACACTCGCAGATCCCGGCGTCGGCGTTACACTCGCAGATCCCGGCGTCGGCGATACACTCGCAGATCCCGGCGTCGGCGTTACACTCGCAGATCCCGGCGTCGGCGTTACACTCGCAGATCCCGGCGTCGGCGTTACACTCGCAGATCCCGGCGTCGGCGTTACACTCGCAGATCCCGGCGTCGGCGTTACACTCGCAGATCCCGGCGTCGGCGTTACACTCGCAGATCCCGGCGTCGGCGTTACACTCGCAGATCCCGGCGTCGGCGTTACACTCGCAGATCCCGGCGTCGGCGTTACACTCGCAGATCCCGGCGTCGGCGTTACACTCGCAGATCCCGGCGTCGGCGTCACACTCGCAGATCCCGGCGTCGGCGTCACACTCGCAGATCCCGGCGTCGGCGTTACACTCGCAGATCCCGGCGTCGGCGTTACACTCGCAGATCCCGGCGTCGGCGTTACACTCGCAGATCCCGGCGTCGGCGATACACTCGCAGATCCCGGCGTCGGCGTTACACTCGCAGATCCCGGCGTCGGCGTTACACTCGCAGATCCCGGCGTCGGCGTTACACTCGCAGATCCCGGCGTCGGCGTTACACTCGCAGATCCCGGCGTCGGCGTTACACTCGCAGATCCCGGCGTCGGCGTTACACTCGCAGATCCCGGCCTCGGCGTTACACTCGCAGATCCCGGCGTCGGCGTTACACTCGCAGATCCCGGCGTCGGCGTTACACTCGCAGATCCCGGCCTCGGCGTTACACTCGCAGATCCCGGCGTCGGCGTTACACTCGCAGATCCCGGCGTCGGCGTTACACTCGCAGATCCCGGCGTCGGCGTTACACTCGCAGATCCCGGCGTCGGCGTTACACTCGCAGATCCCGGCGTCGGCGTTACACTCGCAGATCCCGGCGTCGGCGTTACACTCGCAGATCCCGGCGTCGGCGTTACACTCGCAGATCCCGGCGTCGGCGTTACACTCGCAGATCCCGGCGTCGGCGTTACACTCGCAGATCCCGGCGTTACACTCGCAGATCCTGGCGTCGGCGTTACACTCGCAGATCCCGGCGTTACACTCGCAGATCCCGGCGTCGGCGTTACACTCGCAGATCCCGGCGTCGGCGTTACACTCGCAGATCCCGGCGTCGGCGTTACACTCGCAGATCCCGGCGTCGGCGTTACACTCGCAGATCCCGGCGTCGGCGTTACACTCGCAGATCCTGGCGTCGGCGTTACACTCGCAGATCCCGGCGTTACACTCGCAGATCCCGGCGTCGGCGTTACACTCGCAGATCCCGGCGTCGGCGTTACACTCGCAGATCCCGGCCTCGGCGTTACACTCGCAGATCCCGGCCTCGGCGTTACACTCGCAGATCCCGGTGTCGGCGTTACACTCGCAGATCCCGGCGTTACACTCGCAGATCCCGGCGTCGGCGTTACACTCGCAGATCCCGGCGTCGGCGTTACACTCGCAGATCCCGGCCTCGGCGTTACACTCGCAGATCCCGGCCTCGGCGTTACACTCGCAGATCCCGGCGTCGGCGTTACACTCGCAGATCCCGGCGTCGGCGTTACACTCGCAGATCCCGGCGTCGGCGTTACACTCGCAGATCCCGGCGTCGGCGTTACACTCGCAGATCCCGGCGTCGGCGTTACACTCGCAGATCCCGGCGTCGGCGTTACACTCGCAGATCCCGGCGTCGGCGTTACACTCGCAGATCCCGGCGTCGGCGTTACACTCGCAGATCCTGGCGTCGGCGTTACACTCGCAGATCCCGGCGTCGGCGTTACACTCGCAGATCCCGGCGTCGGCGTTACACTCGCAGATCCCGGCGTCGGCGTTACACTCGCAGATCCCGGCGTTCTGACAATGTATTTAGCGCTATAAATATCTCCTGGAAACCGCGGTATTTTCACGGATGATAGAACCAGGTGGCGAATAAAGGGGCAGTTATCTCACCGCGCCGGTGCAATTCCTTCGCGTAATGTGGCACTTTCACCACGTCACGTTTCCGCCCTCTGCGCTGTTTCGGGGGTTTTCCCCAGCGCCGATCCAAATATATTAGTTTAATAGCCTTACTGTATACAGGAACTGGGGCAGGTTCCCGCGGGGGGTACGCGCGCCCAGAGCCGTCCACGTCTGTTTTCGCGTTTTGTGCGACCTGTGCACCCGGCAGAAGAGGCGCGGGGTAAATGTTACCCGCCGGCAAAGAAGGGGTTAATAGTATCTTCTGCCGTTAGATCTGTTGTTTCCTAATGCAGCACCTGCGTCTTTATACCGACAGCACACGTTCACCGTCACACTGCTACACACCTTAACACACTGCTACACACACTGCTACACACCTTAACACACTGCTACACACACTGATACACACCGCTACACACACTGATACACACCTGCGGCTTTATACCGACAGCACACGTTCACCGTCACACTGCTACACACATTAACACACTGCTATACACACTGATACACACTGCTACACACATTAACACACTGCTACACACACTGCTACACACATTAACACACTGCTACACACACTGATACACACCTGCGGCTTTATACCGACAGCACACGTTCACCGTCACACTGCTACACACATTAACACACTGCTATACACACTGATACACACTGCTACACACATTAACACACTGCTACACACACTGCTACACACATTAACACACTGCTACACACACTGATACACACCTGCGGCTTTATACCGACAGCACACGTTCACCGTCACACTGCTACACACATTAACACACTGATATACACACTGCTACACACATTAACACACTGATATACACACTACTACACACATTAACACACTGCTACACACACTGATACACACCTGCGGCTTTATACCGACAGCACACATTCACCGTCACACTGCTACACACATTAACACACTGCTACACACATTAACACACTGCTACACACATTAACACACTGCTACACACATTAACACACTGCTACACACATTAACACACTGCTACACACATTAACACACTGCTACACACATTAACACACTGCTACACACATTAACACACTGCTACACACATTAACACACTGCTACACACCTGCGGCTTTATACCGACAGCACACGTTCACCGTCACACTGCTACACACATTAACACACTGATATACACACTACTACACACACTGATACACACCTGCGGCTTTATACCGACAGCACACGTTCACCGTCACACTGCTACACACATTAACACACTGCTACACACACTGATACACACCTGCGTCTTTATACCGACAGCACACGTTCACCGTCACACTGCTACACACCTTAACACACTGCTATACACACTGATACACACTGCTACACACATTAACACACTGCTATACACACTGATACACACTGCTACACACATTAACACACTGCTACACACACTGCTACACACATTAACACACTGCTACACACACTGATACACACCTGCGGCTTTATACCGACAGCACACGTTCACCGTCACACTGCTACACACATTAACACACTGATATACACACTGCTACACACATTAACACACTGATATACACACTACTACACACATTAACACACTGCTACACACACTGATACACACCTGCGGCTTTATACCGACAGCACACATTCACCGTCACACTGCTACACACATTAACACACTGCTACACACATTAACACACTGCTACACACATTAACACACTGCTACACACATTAACACACTGCTACACACATTAACACACTGCTACACACATTAACACACTGCTACACACATTAACACACTGCTACACACATTAACACACTGCTACACACATTAACACACTGCTACACACCTGCGGCTTTATACCGACAGCACACGTTCACCGTCACACTGCTACACACATTAACACACTGATATACACACTACTACACACACTGATACACACCTGCGGCTTTATACCGACAGCACACGTTCACCGTCACACTGCTACACACATTAACACACTGCTACACACACTGATACACACCTGCGTCTTTATACCGACAGCACACGTTCACCGTCACACTGCTACACACCTTAACACACTGCTATACACACTGATACACACTGCTACACACATTAACACACTGCTATACACACTGATACACACTGCTACACACATTAACACACTGCTACACACACTGCTACACACATTAACACACTGCTACACACACTGATACACACCTGCGGCTTTATACCGACAGCACACGTTCACCGTCACACTGCTACACACATTAACACACTGATATACACACTGATACACACTGCTACACACATTAACACACTGATATACACACTACTACACACATTAACACACTGCTACACACACTGATACACACCTGCGGCTTTATACCGACAGCACACATTCACCGTCACACTGCTACACACATTAACACACTGATATACACACTACTACACACACTGCTACACACCTTAACACACTGCTACACACATTAACACACTGCTACACACATTAACACACTGCTACACACATTAACACACTGCTACACACCTGCGGCTTTATACCGACAGCACACGTTCACCGTCACACTGCTACACACATTAACACACTGATATACACACTGATACACACTGCTACACACATTAACACACTGCTACACACACTGCTACACACATTAACACACTGCTACACACACTGATACACACCTGCGGCTTTATACCGACAGCACACGTTCACCGTCACACTGCTACACACACTGATACACACTGATATACACACTACTACACACATTAACACACTGATATACACACTGATACACACTGCTACACACATTAACACACTGCTACACACACTGCTACACACATTAACACACTGCTACACACACTGATACACACCTGCGGCTTTATACCGACAGCACACGTTCACCGTCACACTGCTACACACACTGATACACACTGATATACACACTACTACACACATTAACACACTGATATACACACTACTACACACATTAACACACTGATATACACACTACTACACACATTAACACACTGATATACACACTACTACACACATTAACACACTGATATACACACTGCTACACACATTAACACACTGATATACACACTACTACACACATTAACACACTGATATACACACTACTACACACACTGCTACACACATTAACACACTGATATACACACTACTACACACACTGATACACACACTGCTACACACACTGATATACACACTACTACACACATTAACACACTGATATACACACTGCTACACACATTAACACACTGATATACACACTACTACACACACTGATACACACCTGCGGCTTTATACCGACAGCACACGTTCACCGTCACACTGCTACACACCTTAACACACTGCTATACACACTGATACACACTGCTACACACATTAACACACTGCTATACACACTGATACACACTGCTACACACATTAACACACTGCTACACACACTGCTACACACATTAACACACTGCTACACACACTGATACACACCTGCGGCTTTATACCGACAGCACACGTTCACCGTCACACTGCTACACACATTAACACACTGCTATACACACTGATACACACTGCTACACACATTAACACACTGCTACACACACTGCTACACACATTAACACACTGCTACACACACTGATACACACCTGCGTCTTTATACCGACAGCACACGTTCACCGTCACACTGCTACACACATTAACACACTGCTATACACACTGATACACACTGCTACACACATTAACACACTGCTACACACACTGCTACACACATTAACACACTGCTACACACACTGATACACACCTGCGGCTTTATACCGACAGCACACGTTCACCGTCACACTGCTACACACATTAACACACTGATATACACACTGCTACACACCTTAACACACTGCTACACACATTAACACACTGCTACACACATTAACACACTGCTACACACATTAACACACTGCTACACACACTGATACACACTGCTACACACACTACTACACACATTAACACACTGATATACACACTACTACACACATTAACACACTGATATACACACTACTACACACATTAACACACTGATATACACACTACTACACACATTAACACACTGATATACACACTGCTACACACATTAACACACTGATATACACACTACTACACACATTAACACACTGATATACACACTACTACACACACTGATACACACCTGCGGCTTTATACCGACAGCACACGTTCACCGTCACACTGCTACACACATTAACACACTGATATACACACTACTACACACATTAACACACTGATACACACCTGCGGCTTTATACCGACAGCACACATTCACCGTCACACTGCTACACACATTAACACACTGCTACACACATTAACACACTGCTACACACATTAACACACTGCTACACACATTAACACACTGCTACACACCTGCGGCTTTATACCGACAGCACACATTCACCGTCACACTGCTACACACATTAGCACACTGATATACACACTGCTACACACCTTAACACACTGCTACACACACTGATACACACCTGCGGCTTTATACCGACAGCACACATTCACCATCACACTGCTACACACCTTAACACACTGCTACACACCTTAACACACTGCTACACACACTGATACACACCTGTGGCTTTATACCGACAGCACACATTCACCATCACACTGCTACACACCTTAACACACTGCTACACACCTTAACACACTGCTACACACACTGATACACACCTGTGGCTTTATACCGACAGCACACGTTCACCGTCACACTGCTACACACATTAACACACTGATATACACACTGCTACACACCTTAACACACTGATATACACACTCAAATTAACACAGACCCACTCATTAACACTGATATTAACACACTGCTACACACACTGATACACACCGTAACACACTGATATACACACTGCTACACACATTAACACACTGATATACACACTCAGATTAACACAGACCCACTCATTAACACTGATATTAACACACTGCTACAGACACACACACACTGATATACACACTCAGATTAACACAGACCCACTCATTAACACACTGCTACAGACCTACACACACACACACACACACAGATTAACAAAGACCCACTCACTAACACCGATATTAACACACTGTATCAGACACACACACTGATACACACAGACACAGAATATGCACTGATACACATAGTCTAAACACACACGTGAATCTACCCCGGTACACACAGCCCCACACATGCTTATATGCAATAAGATAATTGCATGTGGACTGTGCTAATGCAATGTACACACGTACACACGTACACACGTACACACGTACACACGTACACACACAGGTATGTTTCCCTGTGTGTTTCTCACATTGCATCACCTTCCAGTACCTGAGACAGGTGTGTGCGGGGGGAGGGGGGGGTGAGAAATGACCCCCACCTGTGTGTTAATTACCAGTTCTCCCGGTGAGGCCGCCTCCCTGCTGGCAGGCGCTGTGCTCTCTCTTATCTCTGCTGGGCAGTGGGTAACTGCATCAACAACCCTCCGCAGTGAGGAAGAGAGAGGAGGGGGTCCTGCCATGCTGGGCAGTGGGTAACAACCCTCCGCAGTGAGGAAGAGAGAGGAGCGGGTCCTGCCATGCTGGGCAGTGGGTAACAACCCTCCGCAGTGAGGAAGAGAGAGGAGCGGGTCCTGCCATGCTGGGCAGTGGGTAACAACCCTCCGCAGTGAGGAAGAGAGAGGAGCGGGGGTCCTGCCATGCTGGGCAGTGGGTAACAACCCTCCGCAGTGAGGAAGAGAGAGGAGGGGGTCCTGCCATGCTGGGCAGTGGGTAACAACCCTCCGCAGTGAGGAAGAGAGAGGAGCGGGTCCTGCCATGCTGGGTCAGTGGGTAACAACCCTCCGCAGTGAGGAAGAGAGAGGAGCGGGTCCTGCCATGCTGGGCAGTGGGTAACAACCCTCCGCAGTGAGGAAGAGAGAGGAGCGGGTCCTGCCATGCTGGGCAGTGGGTAACAACCCTCCGCAGTGAGGAAGAGAGAGGAGCGGGTCCTGCCATGCTGGGCAGTGGGTAACAACCCTCCGCAGTGAGGAAGAGAGAGGAGCGGGTCCTGCCATGCTGGGCAGTGGGTAACAACCCTCCGCAGTGAGGAAGAGAGAGGAGCGGGTCCTGCCATGCTGGGCAGTGGGTAACAACCCTCCGCAGTGAGGAAGAGAGAGGAGCGGGTCCTGCCATGCTGGGCAGTGGGTAACAACCCTCCGCAGTGAGGAAGAGAGAGGAGCGGGTCCTGCCATGCTGGGCAGTGGGTAACCACCCTCCGCAGTGAGGAAGAGAGGAGGGGGTCCTGCCATGCTGGGCAGTGGGTAACAACCCTCCGCAGTGAGGAAGAGAGGAGGGGGTCCTGCCATGCTGGGCAGTGGGTAACAACCCTCCGCAGTGAGGAAGAGAGAGGAGCGGGTCCTGCCATGCTGGGCAGTGGGTAACAACCCTCCGCAGTGAGGAAGAGAGAGGAGCGGGTCCTGCCATGCTGGGCAGTGGGTAACAACCCTCCGCAGTGAGGAAGAGAGAGGAGCGGGTCCTGCCATGCTGGGCAGTGGGTAACAACCCTCCGCAGTGAGGAAGAGAGAGGAGCGGGTCCTGCCATGCTGGGCAGTGGGTAACCACCCTCCGCAGTGAGGAAGAGAGAGGAGCGGGTCCTGCCATGCTGGGCAGTGGGTAACAACCCTCCGCAGTGAGGAAGAGAGGAGGGGGTCCTGCCATGCTGGGCAGTGGGTAACAACCCTCCGCAGTGAGGAAGAGAGAGGAGCGGGTCCTGCCATGCTGGGCAGTGGGTAACCACCCTCCGCAGTGAGGAAGAGAGAGGAGCGGGTCCTGCCATGCTGGGCAGTGGGTAACAACCCTCCGCAGTGAGGAAGAGAGGAGGGGGTCCTGCCATGCTGGGCAGTGGGTAACCACCCTCCGCAGTGAGGAAGAGAGAGGAGCGGGTCCTGCCATGCTGGGCAGTGGGTAACAACCCTCCGCAGTGAGGAAGAGAGGAGGGGGTCCTGCCATGCTGGGCAGTGGGTAACAACCCTCCGCAGTGAGGAAGAGAGAGGAGGGGGTCCTGCCATGCTGGGCAGTGGGTAACAACCCTCCGCAGTGAGGAAGAGAGGAGGGGGTCCTGCCATGCTGGGCAGTGGGTAACAACCCTCCGCAGTGAGGAAGAGAGAGGAGGGGGTCCTGCCATGCTGGGCAGTGGGTAACAACCCTCCGCAGTGAGGAAGAGAGGAGGGGGTCCTGCCATGCTGGGCAGTGGGTAACAACCCTCCGCAGTGAGGAAGAGAGAGGAGCGGGTCCTGCCATGCTGGGCAGTGGGTAACAACCCTCCGCAGTGAGGAAGAGAGAGGAGCGGGTCCTGCCATGCTGGGCAGTGGGTAACCACCCTCCGCAGTGAGGAAGAGAGAGGAGGGGGTCCTGCCATGCTGGGCAGTGGGTAACAACCCTCCGCAGTGAGGAAGAGAGAGGAGCGGGTCCTGCCATGTTGGGCAGTGGGTAACAACCCTCCGCAGTGAGGAAGAGAGAGGAGCGGGTCCTGCCATGCTGGGCAGTGGGTAACAACCCTCCGCAGTGAGGAAGAGAGAGGAGCGGGTCCTGCCATGCTGGGCAGTGGGTAACAACCCTCCGCAGTGAGGAAGAGAGGAGGGGGTCCTGCCATGCTGGGCAGTGGGTAACAACCCTCCGCAGTGAGGAAGAGAGGAGGGGGTCCTGCCATGCTGGGCAGTGGGTAACAACCCTCCGCAGTGAGGAAGAGAGAGGAGCGGGTCCTGCCATGCTGGGCAGTGGGTAACAACCCTCCGCAGTGAGGAAGAGAGGAGCGGGTCCTGCCATGCTGGGCAGTGGGTAACAACCCTCCGCAGTGAGGAAGAGAGGAGCGGGTCCTGCCACGCTGGGCAGTGGGTAACAACCCTCCGCAGTGAGGAAGAGAGGAGGGGGTCCTGCCATGCTGGGCAGTGGGTAACAACCCTCCGCAGTGAGGAAGAGAGGAGGGGGTCCTGCCATGCTGGGCAGTGGGTAACAACCCTCCGCAGTGAGGAAGAGAGAGGAGCGGGTCCTGCCATGCTGGGCAGTGGGTAACAACCCTCCGCAGTGAGGAAGAGAGAGGAGCGGGTCCTGCCATGCTGGGCAGTGGGTAACAACCCTCCGCAGTGAGGAAGAGAGAGGAGCGGGTCCTGCCATGCTGGGCAGTGGGTAACAACCCTCCGCAGTGAGGAAGAGAGAGGAGCGGGTCCTGCCATGCTGGGCAGTGGGTAACAACCCTCCGCAGTGAGGAAGAGAGAGGAGCGGGTCCTGCCATGCTGGGCAGTGGGTAACAACCCTCCGCAGTGAGGAAGAGAGAGGAGCGGGTCCTGCCATGCTGGGCAGTGGGTAACAACCCTCCGCAGTTAGGAAGAGAGAGGAGCGGGTCCTGCCATGCTGGGCAGTGGGTAACAACCCTCCGCAGTGAGGAAGAGAGGAGGGGGTCCTGCCATGCTGGGCAGTGGGTAACAACCCTCCGCAGTGAGGAAGAGAGGAGGGGGTCCTGCCATGCTGGGCAGTGGGTAACAACCCTCCGCAGTGAGGAAGAGAGAGGAGCGGGTCCTGCCATGCTGGGCAGTGGGTAACAACCCTCCGCAGTGAGGAAGAGAGAGGAGGGGGTCCTGCCATGCTGGGCAGTGGGTAACCACCCTCCGCAGTGAGGAAGAGAGAGGAGCGGGTCCTGCCATGCTGGGCAGTGGGTAACCACCCTCCGCAGTGAGGAAGAGAGAGGAGCGGGTCCTGCCATGCTGGGCAGTGGGAAACAACCCTCCGCAGTGAGGAAGAGAGAGGAGGGGTCCTGCCATGCTGGGCAGTGGGTAACAACCCTCCGCAGTGAGGAAGAGAGGAGGGGGTCCTGCCATGCTGGGCAGTGGGTAACAACCCTCCGCAGTGAGGAAGAGAGAGGAGGGGGTCCTGCCATGCTGGGCAGTGGGTAACCACCCTCCGCAGTGAGGAAGAGAGGAGGGGGTCCTGCCATGCTGGGCAGTGGGTAACAACCCTCCGCAGTGAGGAAGAGAGAGGAGGGGGTCCTGCCATGCTGGGCAGTGGGTAACAACCCTCCGCAGTGAGGAAGAGAGAGGAGGGGGTCCTGCCATGCTGGGCAGTGGGTAACCACCCTCCGCAGTGAGGAAGAGAGGAGGGGGTCCTGCCATGCTGGGCAGTGGGTAACAACCCTCCGCAGTGAGGAAGAGAGAGGAGGGGGTCCTGCCATGCTGGGTCAGACCTGGAGCATTACGGGATCCAGCCATGCGCAATCTAACCTGAAATGTGGCCCCTGGGAGACGCGTGTTAATTAGGCGTGACTGTGCCCCGAAAACAGCCTTTACGTTGCTATCATTTGGGAAAATCTCATCTATCCGCCAGCTGGGGTGTCTCATCGTCCGTTTACGTGTGCCACATGTTCAAGGCACACACACACACGAAGAAGAGACTTATGAGGCCTGGGCAAGGACAAGTGCGCCTGTATCTATGAACGACTCCCAGCGACAGTGATCCTTCTCTTCAGTATGAACAGGACAGGCCCGCAGGAGGCACATGTGTCTGGTCTGGGATGTGACAGCCCGGGCATCTTGTTAGCCGCTGGATTTATCTGATTAACCTTTTGCAATTCTTGGAGAGAGGTTCTGCGAAGAGACGCTGCAGGTATATATATATATACTAGCTGAGAGACCCGGCGTTGCCCGTATATATATATATATATATATATGTGTATATATAGATATATATACTGTATATATAGATTTTGTTATATTTTCTTAAATCCTTCACCCAGGAGGAGATGCCGCCGGACATGGCGAAACACTTACACAGGCGCCCCCGCGCTCTCCCCCCATGTCAATCCGCGGCGTTGTTGTGGGGGAGAGAGCGCGGGGGCGCCTCTGTAACCGCGAGTCTCGGCGCAGTGGCACCGCGCCATCCCGCCAGGCGCATACATATGAACGCATTACGAATTGTTTGATACTACCGGCAGTTTGTCGTTTCCGACCAAGAAAAATTGGCGGACAATTTTGTCGCCTTTTTTATGGCGGGCAAGAGTAGCGCACGCGTCATTTGGGGGCGTGCACCAATGGCCGCGTGCAACTCTTACTGCAATGCCACCCTCTGGAGCCACATTTATCTCAGTAAATACTAATATACATCGCCGCGCCACGACGCGGGAGTTTGTCGCCGCGTGTCTTTTAGCCGACGCGCGTGTGCGCATGCTAAGCGTCTCCGGGGAGCAAGCGGTTATTTTTCCTCCTGTTGCGCTTTCTGTGTAAGGCTGCCATTTAGAGTGTTAGCTCTGCGGGACAGCTTTCTGTGTAAAGCTGCCATTTAGAGTGTTAGCTCTGCGGGACAGCTTTCTGTGTAAAGCTGCCATTTAGAGTGTTAGCTCTGCGGGACAGAGCTTTCCCCCCCCCGTGCGCGCGTGATACAATAACTGTATTCTAATGCCCATTTTTACACGTCGCCGCACACGTTAGTGTAAGTAAGACAAGATGCCCCTGACGACACAGTGTTGCCCCCCCAGGAGAGCGGCGCTGGCGATGAGGATACTGCAGGGTGTAGAAGGGGTTATTCATCTTCTGGGTGTGTGTGGATGTGATGCCAGCATTATCCTCAGGCGGTGTGTGTGTGTGTGTGTGCGCGCGCGTGTGCGTGTGCGTGTGTGCGCCTGGACTCCTGCTTGTCGATGAAGACGAGGGAATGGATTGAGGCTCTCGCTGGCTACACCGCGTATCATTTCTCAGCGACACTATTGCAGCGGGAAGGATTGAAGTTGCGTCCCCTTGCTTTCGCCTCTGTGATGGCTTTCTCCTGACTCTCTCTCTCTCGCTCGCGCGCGCTCGGCGCTGCCTCTGTCTCATGGGCCGTCGGGGGTCTTGGTCGCTCATGAAGATTTATGAAACTGCAGCAATAAACTGGGTTGAAGGATCCTTTTTATGATAATTCCTCTCGGTTGTTTTTTACGGATGGAGCGGCAAATCGCGGCGGGCACTTCTGCGCAGCTCACCGCCTCTGCCGCCGCCTCCTCCTCCCGGCACCCGCGTCTGATGGATTCCGCCAGGTGATTCTTTTAACATTTGGGAGGAACCAGCCGGGCTGAGTGTGTGTGTGTGTGTGTGTGTGTGTGTGTGTGTAAAGCGAAGCGTGCACACCGGTAATCTCTGCACGGCGAGATGTGCCCGGCGGCAAAACGTGTTCTGCGAGAAAAGCCGCCATTGCGTGGCAGGGGCGAGAGGGGAATGTAAGCGTGTTACACGTAGGGGAATCACAGCCATGTGCGCTCCGTCCTGTGCAGGTAAGGAACGCGCAGCGCGTGGGGGGTAAGTTGGCGACTCTGTGGCCTGCCTAACCTCCGGTCACATGAACCAGGCCTCTTGTCACCCGCTGTCTGCCGCTTTTAACAGGACAGGCTCACGCAAGCAGGCGCCGGGGTCAACGTTACAGTGAAAATATCACGCGTGTCCTGTCCGGGGGGGGGGGGGGGGGAGGGGGGTTGTTTTTATCACGTCCGCAGTGGCCGTTTTTTTACGGCCGACGGTCCCTATTGGCTGAGGGCGCGGACACGTGGGAATATAGAGAATAAGGCCCGGCGGGCAGGCGTCAGCTTTATTGGGTCAGGTCTGAGCTCGTACATTATGGGGGGAATGAGGAGGGGGGCTGCAACGTGCCCGTGTTACAGTTGGGGGGGGGGGGGGGCTGCAACGTGCCCGTGTTACAGTTGGGGGGGGGGGGGGGTTGCAACGTGCCCGTGTTACAGTTGGGGGGGGGTGTTGCAACGTGCCAGTGTTACAGTTGGGGGGGGGGTTGCAACGTGCCAGTGTTACAGTTGGGGCGGGGGGGTTGTAACATGCCAGTGTTACAGTTGGGGGGGGGGGTTGCAACGCGCCCGTGTTACAGTTGGGGGGGGGGGGGGGGGTTGCAACGTGCCAGTGTTACAGTTGGGGGGGGGTTGCAACATGCCAGTGTTACAGTTGGGGGGGGGGTTGCTGTGTGCCAGTGTTACAGTTGGGGGGGGCTGCAACGTGCCCGTGTTACAGTTGGGGGGGGGGGCTACAATATGCCAGTGTTACAGTTGGGGGGGGGGTTGCAACATGCCAGTGTTACAGTTGGGGGGGGGGGTTGCAACGTGCCCGTGTTACAGTTGGGGGGGGGGGTTGCAACATGCCATTGTTACAGTTGGGGGGGGCTGCAACGTGCCAGTGTTACAGTTGGGGGGGGGGGGGGGTTGCAACGTGCCCGTGTTACAGTTGGGGGGGGGGGTTGCAACATGCCAGTGTTACAGTTGGGGGGGGGCTGCAACATGCCAGTGTTACAGTTGGGGGGGGGGGGGGGGTTGCAACGTGCCAGTGTTACAGTTGGAGGGGGGGTTGCAACATGCCAGTGTTACAGTTGGGGGGGGGGGGGGGTTGCAACGTGCCAGTGTTACAGTTGGGGGGGGTTGCAACGTGCCAGTGTTACAGTTGGGGGGGGGGGGGGCTGCAACGTGCCCTTGTTACAGTTGGGGGGGGGGGGTTGCAACATGCCAGTGTTACAGTTGGGGGGGTTGCAACATACCAGTGTTACAGTTGGGGGGGGGTTGCAACATGCCAGTGTTACAGTTGGGGGGGGGTTGCAACATGCCAGTGTTACAGTTGGGGGGGGGTTGCAACATGCCAGTGTTACAGTTGGGGGGGGGCTGCAACGTGCCAGTGTTACAGTTGGGGGGGGGGGGTTGCAACATGCCAGTGTTACAGTTGGGGGGGGGGGGCTGCAACGTGCCAGTGTTACAGTTGGGGGGGGGGGGGGGGCTGCAACATGCCAGTGTTACGGTTGGGGGGGGGTTGCAACATGCCAGTGTTACAGTTGGGGGGGGGCTGCAACGTGCCAGTGTTACAGTTGGGGGGGGGTTGCAACATGCCAGTGTTACAGTTGGGGGGGGGGGGTTGCAACATGCCAGTGTTACAGTTGGGGGGGTTGCAACATGCCAGTGTTACGGTTGGGGGGGGGGGGTTGCAGCGTGCCCGTGTTACAGTTGGGGGGGGGGTTGCAACATGCCAGTGTTACAATTGGGGGGGGGGGGTTGCTGTGTGCCAGTGTTACAGTTGGGGGGGGGCTGCAACGTGCCCGTGTTACAGTTGGGGGGGGGGTTGCAACGTGCCAGTGTTACAGTTGGGGGGGGGGGGGTTTGCAACATGCCAGTGTTACAGTTGGGGGGGGGGGTTGCAACGTGCCAGTGTTACAGTTGGGGGGGGGGGGCTGCAACGTGCCCGTGTTACAGTTGGGGGGGGGGTTGCAACGTGCCCGTGTTACAGTTGGGGGGGGGGGGTTGCAACATACCAGTGTTACAGTTGGGGGGGGGGGGGTTGCAACATGCCAGTGTTACAGTTGGGGGGGGGTTGCAACATGCCAGTGTTACAGTTGGGGGGGGTTGCAACGTGCCAGTGTTACAGTTGGGGGGGGTTTGCAACATGCCAGTGTTACAGTTGGGGGGGGGGGGTTGCAGCGTGCCAGTGTTACAGTTGGGGGGGGGGGGGTTGCAACGCGCCAGTGTTACAGTTGGGGGGGCTGAGAGGGGGGGGGTTGCAACATGCCACTTTTCCAGTTGGGGGGGCTGAGGTGGGGGGGGGGGTTACAGCGTGCCAGTGTTCAGTTGGGGGGGCTGAGAGGGGGGGTTGCAGTGTGCCAGTGTTCCAGTTGGGGGGGGCTGAGAGGGGGGGGTTGCAGTGTGCCAGTGTTCCAGTTGGGGGGGCTGAGAGGGGGGGTTGCCGTGTGCCAGTGTTCCAGTTGGGGGGGCTGAGAGGGGGGAGGGCCGGCAGGGTGGGTGACGGTGGGGCCAACAGGGTGGGGTGACGGGGGGCCGGCTGGGTGGGTGACGGGGGGGCCGGCTGGGTGGGTGACGGGGGGGGCCGGCTGGGTGGGTGACGGGGGGGCCGGCAGGGCGGGTGACCGGGGCCGGCTGGGTGGGAGACGGGGGGCTGGCAGGGTGGGTGACGGGGGGCCGGCTGGGTGGGTGACGGGGGGGCCGGCTGGGTGGGTGACGGGGGGCCGGCTGGGTGGGAGACGGGGGGGCCGACAGGGTGGGTGACGGGGGGCCGGCTGGGTGGGTGACGGGGGGCCGGCTGGGTGGTTGACGGGGGGCCGGCTTGGTGGGTGACGGGTGGGAGACGGGGGGCCGGCTTGGTGGGTGACGGGTGGGTGACGGGGGGGCCGGCTGGGTGGGTGATGGGGGGTCTCGGGGGTCTGCTCTGTCGCCCTACTCTCTGCTTCTTTGATAATCTGCGGCATTACTATTGTTTTGCCCAAGTGCCTCGTTTCTAAACCAGCATTGGTTAATTGGTGCCAAAGAGGTTACATGGGTGAGTGCTTTTGTCACAGTAATGGCCACTGTGTGCTGGGTTTTCACACCGATGCCGGGCCCCTAACTGCTCCCCCAGCCTGCGCCGTCCGTCCGGGGAACAGCTGCTAATTACCGAGCCTGGCGGGGCGCTAATTACCCTCACCCTCCCTGCCCGCCCGCCCGGGAAGAGCGGCTGCAGGATGCAGCGTCGGAAGAATTTCTCTGCGTTTAACAATCCGGAGAGGCCTCGGCGGGCTCGTTTCGCCGCGCCCGCGCGTGTAATCAGCCGCCGGGAGCTGCATGCTGATGAGATCCGAGCTCCTGGCTGGATTTCTCTGCTCTGCTGCAGCGCGCCACGTACTGCTACAGCGCGCCACGTACTGCTACAGCGTGCCACGTACTGCTACAGCGCGCCACGTACTGCTACAGCGTGCCACGTACTCCTATAGCGTGCCACGTACTGCTACAGCGCGCCACGTACTGCTACAGCGTGCCACGTACTGCTATAGCGTGCCACGTACTGCTACAGCGCGCCACGTACTACTACAGCGCACCACATACTGCTACAGCGTGCCACGTACTGCTACAACGTGCCACGCACTGCTACAACGTGCCACACACACCACCACATGCCATGTACTGCTACAGCGTGCCACGCACTGCTACAACGTGCCACGCACTGCTACAACGTGCCACACACACTACCACATGCCACGTACTTCTACAGCGCGCCACATACTGCTACAGCGTGACACGCAGTGCTAGAGCGTGCCACGTACTTCTACAGCGTGCCACGTACTGCTACAGCGTGCCATGAACTACTACAGCGTGCCACGTACTGCTACAGCGTGACATGCACTACTACAGCGTGCCACGTACTGCTACAGCGTGCCATGTACTACTACAGCGTGCCACGTACTGCTACAGCGTGCCATGTACTACTACAGCGTGCCACGTACTGCTACAGCGTGACATGCACTACTACAGCGTGACATGCACTACTACAGCGTGCCATGTACTACTACAGTGTGCCACGTACTGCTACAGCGTGCCATGTACTACTACAGCGTGCCATGTACTACTACAGCGTGCCACGTACTGCTACAGCGTGACATGCAGTGCTAGAGCGTGCCACGTACTGCTACAGCGTGACACGTACTGCTACAGCGTGACATGCACTGCTACAGCGTGCCACGTACTGCTACAGCATGACGGAACGCTATAGTGTAACACAGACCCCCACAGTGTAACACAGACCCCCACAGTGTAACGCAGACCCCCACAGTGTAACACAGACCCCCACAGTGTAACACAGACCCCCACAGTGTAACACAGACCCCCACAGCGTAACGCAGACCCCCACAGCGTAACGCAGACCCCCACAGCGCAGCCGGTTACTCTATGGGCAGGAAAACCCCAATACTAAAGACTCAATTAGAGGAAAACGAGGATCACTTTACTGCAAGGTGAACTCTCCGTCTCTGTCCCTGCAGGAGATATCCGTCTCTGTCCCCTGCAGGAGATATCCGTCTCTGTCCCTGCAGGAGATATCCGTCTCTGTCCCTGCAGGAGATATCCGTCTCCGTCCCTGCAGGAGATATCCGTCTCCGTCCCTGCAGGAGATATCCGTCTCCGTCCCTGCAGGAGATATCCGTCTCCGTCCCTGCAGGAGATATCCGTCTCTGTCCCTGCAGGAGATATCCGTCTCTGTCCCTGCAGGAGATATCCGTCTCCGTCCCTGCAGGAGATATCCGTCTCTGTCCCTGCAGGAGATATCCGTCTAAGTCCCTGCAGGAGATATCCGTCTCCGTCCCTGCAGGAGATCTCCGTCTCCGTCCCTGCAGGAGATATCCGTCTCTGTCCCTGCAGGAGATATCCGTCTCTGTCCCTGCAGGAGATATCCGTCTCTGTCCCTGCAGGAACTCTCCGTCTCTGTCCCTGCAGGAGATATCCGTCTCTGTCCCTGCAGGAGATATCCGTCTCTGTCCCTGCAGGAGATCTCCGTCTCTGTCCCTGCAGGAGATATCCGTCTCTGTCCCTGCAGGAGATATCCGTCTCCGTCCCTGCAGGAGATATCCGTCTCCGTCCCTGCTAGGAGATATCCGTCTCCGTCCCTGCAGGAGATATCCGTCTCCGTCCCTGCAGGAGATATCCGTCTCTGTCCCTGCAGGAGATATCCGTCTCTGTCCCTGCAGGAGATATCCGTCTCTGTCCCTGCAGGAGATATCCGTCTCCGTCCCTGCAGGAGATCTCCGTCTCCGTCCCTGCAGGAGATATCCGTCTCCGTCCCTGCAGGAGATCTCCGTCTCTGTCCCTGCAGGAGATATCCGTCTCTGTCCCTGCAGGAGATATCCGTCTCTGTCCCTGCAGGAGATATCCGTCTCCGTCCCTGCAGGAGATATCCGTCTCTGTCCCTGCAGGAGATATCCGTCTCTGTCCCTGCAGGGAGATATCCGTCCCTGTCCCTGCAGGAGATATCCGTCTCTGTCCCTGCAGGAGATATCCGTCTCTGTCCCTGCAGGAGATATCCGTAATAATAAGGCCCAGGAAATACACATCTAATAAATACTCCGCTAATAATAATTATACCCAGGAAATACACATCTAATAAATACTCCGCTAATAATAATTATACCCCAGGAAATACACATCTAATAAATACTCCGCTAATAATAATAATAAGGTCCAGGAAATACACATCTAATAAATACTCCGCTAATAATAATAATAATAATGCCCAGGAAATACACATCTAATAAATACTCCGCTTATAATAATAATACCCAGGAAATACACATCTAATAAATACTCCGCTAATAATAATAATACCCAGGAAATACACATCTAATAAATACTCCGCTAATAATAATTATACCCAGGAAATACACATCTAATAAATACTCCGCTAATAATAATAATAAGGTCCAGGAAATACACATCTAATAAATACTCCGCTAATAATAATAATAATAATGCCCAGGAAATACACATCTAATAAATACTCCGCTAATAATAATAATACCCAGGAAATACACATCTAATAAATACTCCGCTAATAATAATAATACCCAGGAAATACACATCTAATAAATACTCCGCTAATAATAATAATACCCAGGAAATACACATCTAATAAATACTCTGCTAATAATAATAATAATGCCCAGGAAATACACATCTAATAAATACTCCGCTAATAATAATAATATAATGCCCAGGAAATACACATCTAATAAATACTCCGCTAATAATAATAATAAGGCCCAGAAAAAACACATCTAATAAATACTCCGCTAATAATAATAATAAGGCCCAGGAAATACACATCTAATAAATACTCCGCTAATAATAATAATACCCAGGAAATACACATCTAATAAATACTCCGCTAATAATAATAATAATAATGCCCAGGAAATACACATCTAATAAATACTCCGCTAATAATAATAATAAGGCCCAGAAAAAACACATCTAATAAATACTCCGCTAATAATAATAATAAGGCCCAGGGAAAAAATACACATCTAATAAATACTCCGCTAATAATAATAATACCCAGGAAAAACACATCTAATAATAATAATAAGGCCCAGGAAAAACACATCTAATAAATACGAAGAAGGAGAAGAATTATTATTATTTATAGACTGGTGGAAATAGTACCCAAAAAAACAAACCATCCTACGCGTTTCACGCTAAACGCGCATCGTCAAGGAATGATATACAGATCTTCACCGCCAACGCTTTATACTCTGGCACAATCAAGGTTAATTAAAACGCCGGGTGTATCCAGTCAGCCACCGGTCAGTGAATCAAGATATTCTACAAACCAATCTCCTGGTCACAATATAATGAAACCAGACTGATGTGTAACTCTCGGGAAGCGGGAGGATAAACCCAGACACGGGACAGGGGAATTACAAATATAAATCATATTTAGCCAGAGCCGTCAGAAATATACAGAGCATACATCGGAAGGGAAACAGCTGCCTCATTGTATCCCGCATGTCTCTGATGTAATGTGGCACTCTCCCCCGCCCCCCAGCCCCCCCCCAGTAAGTGATCAGTAAAACATAAGGGAATCGCACCCCTCTCCCCCCCCCAGGCGAGGTCTGTGTTTAGCGAGGATAAGGAGTTCACTTCTGCAGCAAAATAATTATACCGGGTTTTATCGCGTCAAAAAATACCACTGATTACAGCGTTCTTTTTAAATTATTGTTATATTATATTATTAGATTGTAAGCTCCTCGGAGCAGGGACTCTTCCTAAATGTTACGTTTGTCTGAAGCGCTTTTCCCATGACCTGTTATTTAGATTATTCATTATTTATGTGATATGTGTTACTGCTGCGAAGCGCTGTGTACATTAATGGCGCTATACAGATAAAGACGCACAATACCGTACAAGGTGATATGGGACAGAGTTTTAACCTCTCACCCAAAGAGACAATCCTACAGTAGCAGTAACACCTTGAGGGCTAACATGACTAAGAATGCCTTGAGGCACTGCAGGAGTTATACTATACATGGGTTTGTGCTGAATATCTTTACGGGTCAGCGCTTTTACATAGTGTAAATAAGACATCGCACAGTGGAAATATAATTACACCGCGGGGATGAGGGCGTGGAATCTAAATATCACAGGAAGGGAAACGCTCGCCCACAGAGCTGACTATCTAAGCGTTGTGCTGGGAGACAACCAGTACATTGTATAATAGATCTATGAGGGGGAATTAGGGCATCTCAAGAGGGGGGGGGGGGGAGTGTTTGTGCTTTTCCGATCATTGAAATTCAGCGTAAAAGTACGAGAGAGAGCGTTTACCAGACAGCGAGGAGAAGAGGGTATCCAGTGTACGCCTCTGTATGTAGGACTTGCTTGAATTAAACGCATACATTATAGTTATGTTATGTATAGCGCTGACAGCGGGCCACAGAGCTGTACATATAACTTTTCCCAGTTCCTAAGAGCTGACACTCTTAATATTTGGTGCAGAGGATGCAAGAGAGCTACAGTGACTTTTTGCTCCAGGTCACCTATAGATCTGATGACGTTTGGGATCGGAACAGGTGACACTTCCTTCCAAGGCAGCGACACGAGTCCCTTGTAATCCTAAATCTTTTACCAGGCGGGGAGATGTCTGATACGTGTGGGGGGGGGGGGGGGAGGGGGGGTGATCATTAGTGTTCCTAGTCATTACTGCAAAGTTAGTGTTCCTAGTCATTACTGCAAAGTGACGCCAGTGATTACACCCAGCCTGGGGGGGGGGGAGGGGGAAAGCATGGCAAAGCAAAGCTAGAATAACATTCATAACCAGCTTTCCTAGAGAGATTGCGTGAGGCAGTTGAATTGAGGCAGTTGAATAATTAAAAGTCAAGATGAATCCTCTTATTTATTTATTTTTGTGTGTTTTGCAATGAATAATGAACCAAGGTTAAACAGGAATCGGGAGCGTGCGGAAAAGTTTCGGCAATGTCTGATCCCCGGGGCGGAGGACGCCTGTTATTCCGTGACAGCTGCAGGGAGACTGTGCGTTTTCTTCTGAACGAACGCAGTGTCCGTGTGACTGCGCGCGCTTCCTCTTCTGTGATCCGCGCGAGAGTATATAAATACACTTCAAGGGAGGACTGCGGCTTACACTCGCATACAATAACGCGGTTATCGGCGGACGCAACGATCTAAACGCCTTCGTGAAACCGTCGCGAGCAGAGATTCGCCTCCTTTTCCTTTCCGCGCGAATCGAGCACAAATTCCTTTTTTATCTTCGCGGTCTCCGGCGGAATCGGGAAAAATTCGGTCGTGAGCATCTCGCCCACGACCCAAGACACGCGTCCGCCAGTGAGATCGCTCGCCGCGGCATCTCCGCCGCTGGGCACCCATCCGCCGGCTGTTCCGCCAGTAAGGTGACGTAATTTAAGGGGGTTTCAGTGGTTAGGGTAAGGGGTTATGGATAGGTGATTAGGGTAAGGGGTTAAGGTTTTTTGTAGTAGGGGATTAGGGTAAAGGTTACATTTATTAGGGTAGGAGATTAGCGTTAATATTAGGGGTTTTTTTTAGGGTAAGGGGTTATTTTAGGGGTTTACCTTGGTGACGAAACGGCCGGCGAGGAGATCCCATCAATGTCTTCACGTCTTACTTTGTTCGCCATCATTACAACTCTCTGGTTCTGCCCCATCTCCCGCTAATTCCCCCCAAACGAACGCCCGGTAAGGGACCCGATCCAGAACTTGTTATCCGCTGGCGTGAAATCGCTGACGCGCGCCTCTGCCAGGCGGAATAATTCCAGCATCTGCTGCAGGAATGGGTGTATTTGCCATCAATCTTCCCCGTACTTGGTACCCAGACCACAGGTTACCCCACAGCACAGCATGATGCTGCCGTGTACCTCACACAGGAAACCCATGGCAGTGAATGGGTTAATAGCCCCTGCCGCCGCTGCGCTTGCATAGTAAGCACGGAAAGATTGCGCTGGAAGTTCTTGCCGCCCATTTGCGCGCCGGTCGGGGTAATCGGCTCCACCCCTCGCAAATATTTCCCCCTCCCCCCCCGGGTCGTTTATTGTTTAAAAATGTGAGTTTATGCCGGACGTTTTCTTCGAGGCCGCGTCCATAGCCCGCGCGCACGCGCGTGACGTCACGTGCAACGCAAAAACAAAAGGCCGTACTGTACCGCCAACGAGGAAGGCCATAGAACGCCCCCCGACTCACGGGAAGACAGAATAATTCGATTTCGACGCGCGACGGCCGGGCTCACGTGATCGGTTCAGCCAATGAGGGCGAGCCGCTCGTGTGACGTCGTGGGCACGCCTCCGACGCGTCTCCCCATCCCCCATAGAAACCCTGCTTATCCCCATGGCAGTGGTCACCAATGGGTCCCACCCTCCAGCCGAGATAGAACATGACTCTCTACCTGTGGTCGGACCCCTAAATATCCCCTCCTTTCCTCCCCCCCCCCCCCCCAGGTAGCCTCTCTCTGTCGAGGGGTACAATGGGGTCCGACGCATTAGTCTGAACGCAAACCTGGGAGAGTGAAAGACGGACAGTCCGGCATTTTTTTTTACTCCAGCACGTGGAAACCAATTCCAACGGAATCCACCGATAACGTGTAAAAGAAAACGTGGCCGCCGGAACGTTAATATCGCCCATCGCCTGCGGTACCCCAGAACTATAAATAATAATAATAATAATAGCGTGTTCTTGTTTAGCGCTGCTAGTTTTACGCCGCGCTTTACAGAGACACTTTGCAGACGCAGTCCCTGCCCCGTGGAGCTTACAATCTATGTTTTTTTGGTGCCTGAGGCACGGGGAGATAAAGTGACTTGCCCAAGGTCACAAGGAGCCGACACCGGGAATTAAACCAGGCTCCCCGGCTTCACACTCTCAGTGCGTCAGCGCCTTTACTCGCTGAGCCACTCCCTCTGCGGCGTACGCTCTAGAAGAAATTCTGCAATAAGTCTGTAAGGTTCTTCAATAACCTCTCCCGTGACTTCATGGCGAAGTTATGCGGGTACATGGGGGGGGTTTGGGAGTCGGCCACAATTGGGGCCGGCGGGTGATTTCTTTTAGCGGCACAGAAACTGGTGGCGGCGAACTGGTTTAAAACCAAAACGTCCTCCAACCAGGACACAGCTGGGATCCGTATCGTTCTCCGGCAGTAACAGGGAGGGGGGGGGGGGCAATGCTCGGGGACCCGGAACGTCGGCGGGTAAATAGAAACCATTTCTAGACGCGTTATCGCCTGGCACCTCGGAGGAGACGGCGACGGCCTTTTAAATATTTCCGAATGGGTTATCCGCGGCGGAAAAGGTCACCGGAGAGATTAACGTAGCGGCCAAGGGTTTTCTAGGAATGAATTATCGCTGAGCGGTTATACGAGAGAAAGTGAGGATCTGCGCTCTTATCTTCTTCACCTCGCTCTCCCCCAAGTCTTATTTATTTTATTTACTTGCAATAGTTGGAGTAGTGTTCCCTTTGTAGTGTTCCCTTTGTAGTTGGTGAAAGTTATCAACATGTAACGCCCGGCCGATAAATATAAATAATATAAAGCAGGAATTACTCCGACACACGGGAGAAGAAGCGGACATGTGTTGTTATTCCGTGTTAATGTCCGAGTGATTTCGCTCTGTAAAGAACTATTCTCGGAAATGTGCTTAATAAAGAAATATATTAAAAAAAACTGCCATTAGTACACTTTGCCCCTAGGAGGGACTGACCCCTTAACCATGTCACTGCCATTAGTACACTCTGCCCCTAGGAGGGACTGACCCCTTAACCCTGTCACTGCCATTAGTACACTCTGCCCCTAGGAGGGACTGACCCCTTAACCCTGTCACTGCCATTAGTACACTTTGCCCCTAGGAGGGACTGACCCCTTAACCATGTCACTGCCATTAGTACACTCTGCCCCTAGGAGGGACTGACCCCTTAACCCTGTCACTGCCATTAGTACACTTTGCCCCTAGGAGAGACTGATCGATTAACCCTGTCATTGCCATTAGTACACTCTGCCCCTAGGAGGGACTGACCCCTTAACCCTGTCACTGCCATTACTACACTCTGCCCCTAGGAGAGACTGACCCCTTAACCCCTGTCACTGCCATTAGTACACGTTGCCCCTAGGAGGGACTGACCCCTTAACCCTGTCACTGCCATTAGTACACTTTGCCCCTAGGAAGGAGTGACCCCTTAACCCTGTCACTGCCATTAGTACACTTTGCCCCTAGGAAGGAGTGACCCCTTAACCCTGTCACTGCCATTAGTACACTCTGCCCCTAGGAGGGACTGACCCCTTAACCCTGTCACTGCCATTAGTACACTGTGCCCCTAGGAGGGACTGACCCCTTAACCCTGTCACTGCCATTAGTACACTCTGCCCCTAGGACAGACTGACCCTTTAGTCTCACACCCACGTCTCCTGCTGCCTCTCCTCTCTCTCCGCCTCCTCTCTTATTCTTTGCAGTAACCCCGCTTTCCTCTGCCCACTCCCCTCCTTCCTGCAGATTCCAGCCGGCCAGCGACCCACATGATCTCAGCGGACGATGCTGAGTACCCCAGGGAGTACCGGACGCTCGGGAACGGGACCCGCCGCTTCTCCAACGTGGGCTTGGTGCACACGGAGCGCCGCCACACCGTCATCGCGGCCCAGAGCCTGGAGGCGCTGACCGGGCTGCAGAAGTCCGACATGGAGAGGAAGCGAGACGTCTTTATGGACCACCTGAAGAATAAGTACCCTCAGCACGCCCTGGCCATCCGTGGTCAGCAAGAGAGGATCCGAGACCAGGTGACTCCGTGCTTTTATATCTGGGGGTTCAGGGGTTAATGGGCTACCATTTGGGCTTAAAGATACCATGTATTGGGGTTAAAGATACCATGTATTGGGGTTAAAGATACCATGTATTGGGGTTAAAGTTACCATGTATTGGGGTTAAAGATACCATGTATTGGGGTTAAAGTTACCATGTATTGGGTTGGATTTCAAAGGGAACGCAATTGAGTCTTGTCTCTGGCAGAACATATATCCTTCTCTCTAGAACGTATATCCTTCTCTCTAGAACGTATATCCTTCTCTCTAGAACGTATATCCTTCTCTCTAGAACGTATATCCTTCTCTCTAGAACGTATATCCTTCTCTCTAGAACGTATATCCGTCTCTAGAACATATATCCTTCTCTCTAGAACATATATCCGTCTCTAGAACTTATATCCTTCTCTCTAGAACGTATATCCTTCTCTCTAGAACGTATATCCTTTTTTCTAGAACGTATATCCTTCTCTTTAGAACGTATATCCTTCTCTCTAGAACGTATATCCTGCTCTCTAGAACGTATATCCTTCTTTCTAGAACGTATATCCTTCTCTCTAGAACGTATATCCTTCTCTCTAGAACGTATATCCTTCTCTCTAGAACGTATATCCTTCTTTCTAGAACGTATATCCTTCTCTTTAGAACGTATATCCTTCTCTCTAGAACGTATATCCTTCTCTCTAGAACGTATATCCGTCTCTAGAACGTATATCCGTCTCTAGAACGTATATCCTTCTCTCTAGAACGTATATCCTTCTCTCTAGAACGTATATCCTTCTCTCTAGAACGTATATCCTTCTCTCTAGAACGTATATCCGTCTCTAGAACGTATATCCTTCTCTAGAACGTATATCCGTCTCTCTAGAATGTATATCCTTCTCCCTCGATCGTATATCCTTCTCTCTAGAACGTATATCCATCTCCCTAGAACATATATATTTCTCTCTAGAACGTATATCCTTCTCTCTAAAACGTATATCCTGCTCTCTAGAACGTATATCCTTCTTTCTAGAACGTATATCCTTCTCTCTAGAACGTATATCCGTCTCTCTAGAACGCATATCCTTCTCTCTAGAACGTATATCCGTCTCTAGAACGTATATCCTTCTCTCTAGAACGTATATCCTTCTCTCTAGAACGTATATCCTTCTCTCTAGAACGTATATCCGTCTCTAGAACGTATATCCTTCTTTCTAGAACGTATATCCTTCTCTTTAGAACGTATATCCGTCTCTAGAACGTATATCCTTCTCTCTAGAACGTATATCCGTCTCTCTAGAACGTATATCCGTCTCTAGAACGTATATCCGTCTCTAGAACGTATATCCTTCTCTCTAGAACGTATATCCTTCTCTCTAGAACGTATATCCTTCTCTCTAGAACGTATATCCTTCTCTCTAGAACGTATATCCTTCTCTCTAGAACGTATATCCGTCTCTAGAACGTATATCCGTCTCTCTAGAATGTATATCCTTCTCCCTAGATCGTATATCCTTCTCTCTAGAACGTATATCCATCTCCCTAGAACGTATATATTTCTCTCTAGAACGTATATCCGTCTCTCTAGAACGCATATCCTTCTCTCTAGAACGTATATCCGTCTCTAGAACGTATATCCTTCTCTCTAGAACGTATATCCTTCTCTCTAGAACGTATATCCTTCTCTCTAGAACGTATATCCTTCTCTCTAGAACGTATATCCTTCTCTCTAGAACGTATATCCGTCTCTAGAACGTATATCCTTCTCTCTAGAACGTATATCCGTCTCTCTAGAATGTATATCCTTCTCCCTAGATCGTATATCCTTCTCTCTAGAACGTATATCCATCTCCCTAGAACGTATATATTTCTCTCTAGAACGTATATCCTTCTCTCTAGAACGTATATCCTTCTCTCTAGAACGTATATCCTTCTCTCTAGAACGCATATCCTTCTCTCTAGAATGCATATCATTCTCTCTAGAACGTATATCCGTCTCTAGAACATATATCCGTCTCTCTAGAACGTATATCCGTCTCTCTAGAACGTATATCCGTCTCTCTAGAACGTATATCCGTCTCTCTAGAACGCACATCCTTCTCTCTAGAACGTATATCCTTCTCCCCAGAACGTATATCCTTCTCTCTAGAACATATATCCTTCTCTCTAGAACGTATATCCTTCTCCCTAGAACGTATATCCTTCTCCCTAGAACGTATATCCTTCTCCCTAGAACGTATATCCTTCTCCCTAGAACGTATATCCTTCTCTCTAGAACGTATATCCTTCTCTCTAGAACGTATATCCTTCTCCCTAGAACGTATATCCTTCTCCCTAGAACGTATATCCTTCTCCCTAGAACGTATATCCTTCTCTCTAGAACGCATATCCTTCTCTCTAGAACGTATATCCTTCTCTCTAGAACGTATATCCTTCTCTCTAGAGAAGATACATACATATCCGTCTCTAGAACATATATCCGTCTCTCTAGAACGTATATCCTTCTCTCTAGAACGTATATCCTTCTCCCTAGAACGTATATCCTTCTCCCTAGAACGTATATCCTTCTCCCTAGAACGTATATCCTTCTCTCTAGAACGCATATCCTTCTCTCTAGAACGTATATCCTTCTCTCTAGAACGCATATCCTTCTCTCTAGAACGTATATCCTTCTCTCTAGAACGTATATCCTTCTCTCTAGAGAAGATACATACATGGTATCTTTAACCCCAATACATGGTATTTTTAAACCCAAATGGTAGCCCATTAACCCCTGAAGCCCCAGATGGATTAAAATACCTAATATCTCATGATATTATCATGACAGGGGGATCTCATTATATGTGCTTTTTCTGGACATTCCTTAAGAATCAGACACGTCGGACTGATAATTAAGTAACATCCGCCCCCTGTGCGGCAGGGAACCAGGGAAATAGCCGGGGGGGGGGGGGGGGCGGGTAACACAGTCTCTGATTCTCACACGGTTTACAAACTCCACCAAGAACCCTCCCACCTCCCCCCCTCCCTCCTCTCCCTCCCCTCCCTCCCCCCCCCCCTCCCTCCTCTCCCTCCCCTCCCTCCCCCCCCCCTCCCTCCTCTCCCTCCCTCCCCCCCCCCTCCCTCCCCTCCCCCCCCCCTCCCTCCCCTCCCCCCCCCCCTCCCTCCCCTCCCTCCTCCCCCCTCCCTCCCTCCCTCCTCCCCCCCCTCCCTCCCCTCCCTCCTCCCCCCTCCCTCCTCCCCCCCTCCCTCCCTCCTCCCCCCTCCCTCCTCCCCTTCCCTCCTCCCCCTCCTCCTCCCCCTCCCTACCTCCTCCCCCTCCCCCTCCCTCCCCCTCCCTCCTACCCCTCCCTCCCCCTCCCTCCTACCCCTCCCTCCCCCTCCCTCCTACCCCTCCCTCCCCCTCCCTCCTACCCCTCCCTCCCCCCTCCCCCCCTCCTCCTCCACCCTCCTCCCCCTCCCTCCCCCTCCCCTCTCTCCCCTCCCTCGCTCCCTGTCCTCGTTCCTTCTATTAAGTTACTTAATTGCACTGCAAGAAAATTATCCACTCAAATCTATTCTGAGACGGTGTTAAATAGAATTCAACCCTGCGATCAAAAGCAACGGGAAGAAAATAATTAGTGTTCCCCGGCGACAGAAACACCACAGAGGTAGGGTGACCCCACCCCCCCCCTGCCCAGCGACAGAAACACCGCAGGGGTAGGGTGACCCCCCCCCCCCCCTGCCCAGCGACAGAAACACCGCAGGGGTAGGGTGACCCCACCCCCCCCCCCCTGCCCAGCGACAGAAACACCGCAGGGGTAGGGTGACCCCACCCCCCCCTGCCCGGCGACGGAAACACCGCAGAGGTAGGGTGACCCCCCCCCCCCTGCCAGGCGACGGAAACACCGCAGAGGTAGGGTGATCCCCCCTGCCAGGCGACGGAAACACCGCAGAGGTAGGGTGATTCCCCCCCCCCCTGCCCGGCGACGGAAACACTGCAGAGGTAGGGTGACCGCCCCCTGCCCAGCGACGGAAACACCGCAGAGGTAGGGTGACCCCCCCCCCCCCTGCCAGGCGACGGAAACACCGCAGAGGTAGGGTGACCCCCTCCCCCCCTTCCAGGCGACGGAAACACCGCAGAGGTAGGGTGACCCCCCCCCCCCCTGCCAGGCGACGGAAACACCGCAGAGGTAGGGTGACCCCCTCCCCCCTTCCAGGCGACGGAAACACCGCAGAGGTAGGGTGACCCCCCCTGCCAGGCGACGGAAACACTGCAGAGGTAGGGTGACCCCCCCCCTGCCAGGTGACGAAAAACACAACCGAGTTATTCGTCTGTGTGATGAAATATTAACAAGTCAGGAAGAAGATACCGTATATAGCGCTACTTACTCCCGCCGTGTCCGCAGATACACACGCTTACTAATCCCCCAAACAGTGTCCTAATCCCCCAAACTGTGTGACCGATCCCAGGCAGTATATAGTGTCCTGAGCGTGTGGGGGGAACACACGCTTAATAATCCCCCAAACTGTGTGACCGATCCCAGGCAGTATATAGTGTCCTGAGCGCGTGGGGGAACACACGCTTAATAATCCCCCAAACGGTGTGACAGATCCCAGGCAGTATATAGTGTCCTGAGCGTGTGGGGGGAACACACGCTTAATAATCCCCAAACTGTGTGCCCGATCCCAGGCAGTATATAGTGTCCTGAGCGCGTGGGGGGAACACACGCTTAATAATCCCCCCAAACTGTGTGACCGATCCCAGGCAGTATATAGTGTCCTGAGCGTGTGGGGGGAACACACGCTTAATAATCCCCAAACTGTGTGACCGATCCCAGGCAGTATATAGTGTCCTGAGCGCGCGGGGGGAACACACGCTTAATAATCCCCCAAACTGTGTGCCCGATCCCAGGCAGTATATAGTGTCCTGAGCGCGTGGGGGGGACGCATGCTTAATAATCCCCCAAACTGTGTGCCCGATCCCAGGCAGTATATAGTGTCCTGAGCGCGTGGGGGAACACACGCTTAATAATCCCCCAAACGGTGTGACAGATCCCAGGCAGTATATAGTGTCCTGAGCGCGCGGGGGGAACACACGCTTAATAATCCCCCAAACTGGGTGACCGATCCCAGGCAGTATATAGTGTCCTGAGCGCGTGGGGGGAACACACGCTTAATAATCCCCCAAACTGTGTGACCGATCCCAGGCAGTATATAGTGTCCTGAGCGCGTGGGGGGAACACACTCTTAATAATCCCCCAAACTGTGTGACCGATCCCAGGCAGTATATAGTGTCCTGAGCGCGTGGGGGGAACACACGCTTAATAATCCCCCAAACTGTGTGCCCGATCCCAGGCAGTATATAGTGTCCTGAGCGCGTGGGGGGAACACACACTTAATAATCCCCCAAACTGTGTGACAGATCCCAGGCAGTATATAGTGTCCTGAGCGTGTGGGGGGAACACACGCTTAATAATCCCCCAAACTGTGTGACTGATCCCAGGCAGTATATAGTGTCCTGAGCGCGTGGGGGGAACACACGCTTAATAATCCCCCAAACTGTGTGACCGATCCCAGGCAGTATATAGTGTCCTGAGCGTGTGGGGGGAACACACGCTTAATAATCCCCCAAACTGTGTGACCGATCCCAGGCAGTATATAGTGTCCTGAGCGCGTGGGGGGAACACACGCTTAATAATCCCCCAAACTGTGTGACTGATCCCAGACAGTATATAGTGTCCTGAGCGCGTGGGGGGAACACACGCTTAATAATCCCCCAAACTGTGTGCCCGATCCCAGGCAGTATATAGTGTCCTGAGCGCGTGGGGGGAACACACGCTTAATAATCCCCCAAACTGTGTGCCCGATCCCAGGCAGTATATAGTGTCCTGAGCGCGTGGGGGGGGGAACACACGCTTAATAATCCCCCAAACTGTGTGCCCGATCCCAGGCAGTATATAGTGTCCTGAGCGCGTGGGGGGAACACACGCTTAATAATCCCCCAAACTGTGTGACTGATCCCAGGCAGTATATAGTGTCCTGAGCGCGTGGGGGGAACACACGCTTAATAATCCCCCAAACTGTGTGCCCGATCCCAGGCAGTATATAGTGTCCTGAGCGCGTGGGGGGGACACACGCTTAATAATCCCCCAAACTGTGTGCCCGATCCCAGGCAGTATATAGTGTCCTGAGCGCGTGGGGGGAACACACGCTTAATAATCCCCCAAACTGTGTGACCGATCCCAGGCAGTATATAGTGTCCTGAGTGCGTGGGGGGGAACACACGCTTAATAATCCCCCAAACTGTGTGACCGACCCCAGGCAGTATATAGTGTCCTGAGCGCGTGGGGGGAACACACGCTTAATAATCCCCCAAACTGTGCCGATCCCAGGCAGTATATAGTGTCCTGAGCGCGTGGGGGGAACACACGCTTAATAATCCCCCAAACTGTGTGCCCGATCCCAGGCAGTATATAGTGTCCTGAGCGCGTGGGGGGAACACACGCTTAATAATCCCCCAAACTGTGTGCCCGATCCCAGGCAGTATATAGTGTCCTGAGCGCGTGGGGGGGACGCACGCTTAATAATCCCCCAAACTGTGTGCCCGATCCCAGGCAGTATATAGTGTCCTGAGTGCGTGGGGGGAACACACGCTTAATAATCCCCCAAACTGTGTGCCCGATCCCAGGCAGTATATAGTGTCCTGAGCGCGTGGGGGGGACGCACGCTTAATAATCCCCCAAACTGTGTGCCCGATCCCAGGCAGTATATAGTGTCCTGAGCGCGTGGGGGGAACACACGCTTAATAATCCCCCAAACTGTGTGCCCGATCCCAGGCAGTATATAGTGTCCTGAGCACGTGGGGGGAACACACTCTTAATAATCCCCCAAACTGTGCCGATCCCAGGCAGTATATAGTGTCCTGAGCGCGTGGGGGGAACACACGCTTAATAATCCCCCAAACTGTGTGACCGATCCCAGGCAGTATATAGTGTCCTGAGCGCGTGGGGGGAACACACGCTTAATAATCCCCCAAACTGTGTGACCGATCCCAGGCAGTATATAGTGTCCTGAGCACGTGGGGGGAACACACGCTTAATAATCCCCCAAACTGTGCCGATCCCAGGCAGTATATAGTGTCCTGAGCGCGTGGGGGACACACACGCTTAATAATCCCCCAAACTGTGTGACTGATCCCAGGCAGTATATAGTGTCCTGAGCGCGTGGGGGGAACACACGCTTAATAATCCCCCAAACTGTGTGCCCGATCCCAGGCAGTATATAGTGTCCTGAGCGCGTGGGGGGGACGCACGCTTAATAATCCCCCAAACTGTGTGCCCGATCCCAGGCAGTATATAGTGTCCTGAGCGCGTGGGGGGAACACACGCTTAATAATCCCCCAAACTGTGTGCCCGATCCCAGGCAGTATATAGTGTCCTGAGCGCGTGGGGGGGGACGCACGCTTAATAATCCCCCAAACTGTGTGCCCGATCCCAGGCAGTATATAGTGTCCTGAGAGCGTGGGGGGAACACGCTTAATAATCCCCCAAACTGTGTGACCGATCCCAGGCAGTATATAGTGTCCTGAGCGCGTGGGGGGAACACGCTTAATAATCCCCCAAACTGTGTGACCGATCCCAGGCAGTATATAGTGTCCTGAGCGCGTGGGGGTAACACACGCTTAATAATCCCCCAAACTGTGTGCCCGATCCCAGGCAGTATATAGTGTCCTGAGCGCGTGGGGGGAACACACGCTTAATAACCCCCAAACTGTGTGCCCGATCCCAGGCAGTATATAGTGTCCTGAGCGCGTGGGGGGAACACACGCTTAATAATCCCCCAAACTGTGTGACCGATCCCAGGCAGTATATAGTGTCCTGAGCGCGTGGGGGGAACACACGCTTAATAATCCCCCAAACTGTGTGACCGATCCCAGGCAGTATATAGTGTCCTGAGCGCTTGGGGGGAACACACGCTTAATAATCCCCCAAACTGTGTGACTGATCCCAGGCAGTATATAGTGTCCTGAGCGCGTGGGGGGAACACACGCTTACTAATCCCCCAAACTGTGTGACCGATCCCAGGCAGTATATAGTGTCCTGAGCGCGTGGGGGGAACACACGCTTAATAATCCCCCAAACTGTGTGACCGATCCCAGGCAGTATATAGTGTCCTGAGCGTGTGGGGGGAACACACGCTTAATAATCCCCCAAACTGTGTGCCTGATCCCAGGCAGTATATAGTGTCCTGAGCGCGTGGGGGGAACACACGCTTAATAATCCCCCAAACTGTGTGACCGACCCCAGGCAGTATATAGTGTCCTGAGCTCGCGGGGGGGGACGCACGCTTAATAATCCCCCAAACTGTGTGCCCGATCCCAGGCAGTATATAGTGTCCTGAGCTCGCAGGGGGGGACGCACGCTTAATAATCCCCCAAACTGTGTGCCTGATCCCAGGCAGTATATAGTGTCCTGAGTGCGTGGGGGGGACACACGCTTAATAATCCCCCAAACTGTGTGACCGATCCCAGGCAGTATATAGTGTCCTGAGCGTGTGGGGGGAACACACGCTTAATAATCCCCCAAACTGTGTGCCCGATCCCAGGCAGTATATAGTGTCCTGAGCGCGTGGGGGGGACACACGCTTAATAATCCCCCAAACTGTGTGACTGATCCCAGGCAGTATATAGTGTCCTGAGCGCGTGGGGGGGACACACGCTTAATAATCCCCCAAACTGTGTGCCCGATCCCAGGCAGTATATAGTGTCCTGAGCGCGTGGGGGGAACACACGCTTACTAATCCCCCAAACTGTGTGACTGATCCCAGGCAGTATATAGTGTCCTGAGCGCGTGGGGGGAACACACGCTTAATAATCCCCCAAACTGTGTGACTGATCCCAGGCAGTATATAGTGTCCTGAGCGCGTGGGGGGAACACACGCTTAATAATCCCGTGGCACATTATCCCCGCGTCCCCTTATCCTTTTCACTTCCTCCCGTGGCACATTATCCCCGCGTCTCCTTATCCTTTTTACTTCCTCCCGTGGCACATTATCCCCGGGTCTCCTTATCCTTTTTACTTCCTCCCGTGGCACATTATCCCTGCGTCCCCTTTATCCTTTTCACTTCCTCCCGTGGCACATTATCCCCGTGTCCCCTTATCCTTTTCACTTCCTCCCGTGGCACATTATCCCCGTGTCCCCTTATCCTTTTTACTTCCTCCCGTGGCACATTATCCCCGCGTCCCCTTATCCTTTTTACTTCCTCCCGTGGCACATTATCCCCGTGTCCCCTTATCCTTTTCACTTCCTCCCGTGGCACATTATCCCCACGTCCCCTTATCCTTTTTACTTCCTCCCGTGGCACATTATCCCCGCGTCCCCTTATCCTTTTTACTTCCTCCCGTGGCACATTATCCCTGCGTCCTCTTATCCTTTTCACTTCCTCCCGTGGCACATTATCCCCGCGTCCCCTTATCCTTTTTACTTCCTCCCGTGGCACATTATCCCCGCGTCCCCTTATCCTTTTTACTTCCTCCCGTGGCACATTATCCCTGCGTCCCCTTATCCTTTTCACTTCCTCCCGTGGCACATTATCCCCGTGTCCCCTTATCCTTTTTACTTCCTCCCGTGGCACATTATCCCCGCGTCCCCTTTATCCTTTTTACTTCCTCCCGTGGCACATTATCCCCGCGTCCCCTTATCCTTTTCACTTCCTCCCGTGGCACATCATCCCCGTGTCCCCTTATCCTTTTCACTTCCTCCCGTGGCACATTATCCCCACGTCCCCTTATCCTTTTTACTTCCTCCCGTGGCACATTATCCCCGCGTCCCCTTATCCTTTTTACTTCCTCCCGTGGCACATTATCCCCGCGTCCTCTTATCCTTTTCACTTCCTCCCGTGGCACATTATCCCCGCTTCCCCTTATCCTTTTTACTTCCTCCCGTGGCACATTATCCCTGCGTCCCCTTATCCTTTTCACTTCCTGCCGTGGCACATTATCCCCGCGTCCCCTTATCCTTTTTACTTCCTCCCGTGGCACATTATCCCCGCGTCCCCTTATCCTTTTTACTTCCTCCCGTGGCACATTATCCCTGCGTCCCCTTATCCTTTTTACTTCCTCCCGTGGCACATTATCCCCGCGTCCCCTTATCCTTTTTACTTCCTCCCGTGGCACATTATCCCCGTGTCCCCTTATCCTTTTTTCTTCCTCCCGTGGCACATTATCCCCGCGGCCCCTTATCCTTTTTACTTCCTCCCGTGGCACATTATCCCCGCGTCCCCTTATCCTTTTCACTTCCTCCCGTGGCACATTATCCCCGCGTCCCCTTATCCTTTTTACTTCCTCCCGTGGCACATTATCCCCGCGTCTCCTTATCCTTTTTACTTCCTCCCGTGGCACATTATCCCCGCGTCCCCTTATCCTTTTCACTTCCTCCCGTGGCACATTATCCCTGCGTCCCCTTATCCTTTTTACTTCCTCCCGTGGCACATTATCCCTGCGTCCCCTTATCCTTTTTACTTCCTCCCGTGGCACATTATCCCTGCGTCTCCTTATCCTTTATACTTCCTCCCGTGGCACATTATCCCCGCGTCCCCTTATCCTTTTCACTTCCTCCCGTGGCACATTATCCCCGCGTCCCCTTATCCTTTTCACTTCCTCCCGTGGCACATTATCCCCGCGTCCCCTTACCCTTTTTACTTCCTCCCGTGGCACATTATCCCCGCGTCCCCTTATCCTTTTTACTTCCTCCCGTGGCACATTATCCCCGTGTCCCTTTATCCTTTTCACTTCCTCCCGTGGCACATTATCCCCGTGGCTCCCTCCCTTCCCGCCCTGGGATTCCCGCGCATTCTCCCAGTTTCTCTTGCTAATTATGCGCATGTCACCGCTAATTCGGATAACGCGCGCTGAGTAATATTAGGAGGCGCCCGCGCATCCCTAATTAGCAGCCATTTTTTCCCCTTTCCTGGAGAACAATGTTTTTGCAGCGTAATGAGCGCGGCTGCGTTCTCGTGCGGCGCTAAGAAATCCTCGCGGGTTGGGGGGCGTGCCCCTGAGCTTCAGACTAATTGTATTAATTGAGCCGCTGGCGTGTGTGTTTGTGTTGTACGATTGTGACACTTTGCGCATGCAATGTTGATGCACAGCATAGGAACATACGCCTAACGCATTACAGGCGCGTTCTTACCCCCTGTAGTGACAGAGCGGCGCAGTGCGGAGACGCGGGCTGTGGTATTGTAGCATTGAATGTTTCCCTCCCCACCCCCCGCCAGGCGGCCCATATTCCCACGTGTTACACATCAGAGACGTCAGCGGAGAGAAGCAGACCTACCACCGACGCCATGGGACAGTCAGCGGCCAAGGGACAGTCAGCGGCCAAGGGACAGTCAGCGGCCAAGGGACAGTCAGCGGCCAAGGGAGAGTCAGCGGCCAAGGGACAGTCAGCGGCCAAGGGACAGTCAGCGGCCAAGGGACAGTCAGCGGCCACGGGACAGTCAGCGGCCAAGGGACAGTCAGCGGCCAAGGGACAGTCAGCGGCCAAGGGACAGTCAGCGGCCAAGGGACAGTTCGCCACCATTCAGTCGCCAAGGGACAGTCAGTCGCCATTCAGTTGCCAAGGGACAGTTCGCCGCCATACAGTCGCCAAGGGACAGTTCGCCGCCATTCAGTCGCCAAGGGACAGTCAGTCGCCATTCAGTTGCCAAGGGACAGTTCGTCGCCATTCAGTCGCCAAGGGACAGTTCGCCGCCATACAGTCGACCAAGCGACAGTCATCTGCCATTCAGTTGCCAAGGAACAGTCTACCACCATTCCGTCGCCAAGGGATAGTCCGCCACCAAGGACAGCCGCCAAGGAACAGTCAGCTGCCAGTCATGGCCCATACGAGTGAAACACGGGGTTAACTGTGGCAGTGTCCACTGGAGCGTGGTGGCGTCATCCCCCCCCCCCCAAACATTTCCCTACGGCGGGCGCCGCAGGCGGAAGTGAGCTACTGACCAGACCGCGAGTAGCGCACAGAGGTGAAGGTGCGGAAGCCGGCATGAGGCTGGCCAGATTACCCCGACTGCGGGATCTGGTGCGCGACCCTAGTACCGGAAGGACCGGCGAGTTTGCGTCTGCCAGGCGACCGAGGACCCCTTTCCGATCGAGATCCCTCCGCACCCGCGCAGTTGGTTCCACCGTAACCTTCTCACGTGCAAGTGAGCGTTACTCGCTGTTACCTGTTTTAAATGACATTTATATTGGTACAGGCTGTGCTTGTCCGTTCTTTTCTCTTGTTCAAGGGGGGGTCAAAGGGCATCAAAGTAGCCAAGTCCACATGGACAGAGCACCCCGTTATCATATTGCGGTAATACCCCAATTAGGAGGTCTGAATGAGCCTGGTTTTATCTGTTTGGGTTTTATTTAAACATAAGAACGAAATATCCCTGGGACGTGTTTCCGGATATGTGCGGAACGCTGCAGCTCGGGCGCCGAGACGCGCGTCTCCCTTTTGGGGCGCTTCGCTCCCATCCGTACGCGATCTGCACCGGCGCCTTCCGGGTTCGGTTCACGTCTGCCGTAATGGCCTCTATACGACCTTGCGCGGTCACAGACCTTCTTATCTGCGGTCTCGTTTGAGGGATATTGGCTATGGTCTCGGGGTCTCATGCGGGGGGTCCGCCGATCCGTGCCAAGGGTGCTGTCCCCCCTACGCTGGGTGGGGGGCGATGGCATTCTCGTGTGCAACTTCCGGGGTCTGGAGCTCGCTACCCCCAGAGCTCAGGTGTATATCTACTTTACCGCAGGCCTCGGACACGCTTACCGCTGGCGTGCTGAGGCGCGCTGAGGCTCAGGGAAAGCGGGTGCTTTCCCTGGCCTTGCGGTTGCTTACCGCAAGCGCTCTCAGCAGGCCATCAGGGGGCAGTCCGGGGGCGGGCGCGTAGCTGGCCGGGGCAATTTTAAATTCCCCTAAGACCTGCGCTTCCGCAAGCGCGCGGAAGCGCAGGTGAGCCCCTACTAAAGCCGCTCTAATTGCGGCTGTAGGGGCTCAGTGCTGAGCGGGAGCGCGCGTCAGCACGCTTCCGCCAGCAAGCGCCAAACATGGCCAAGGCCTAAGACTTATACTAAGACCTCATTAGTCACGTTATTGGGGGTTATAGGGCCTGGACGGGAGTAACACTAAGGCATACCTAACGTCACGTTATTGGGAGTTATAGGGTGTGGATGGGAGTAACACTAAGACATACTTACCGTCACGTTATTGGCAGTTATAGGGTGTGGATGGGAGTAACACTAAGACATACCTACCGTCACGTTATTGGGAGTTATAGGGTCTGGGTGGGAGTAACACTAAGACATACTTACCGTCACGTTATTGGCAGTTATATGGCCTGGACGGGAGTAACACTATGACATACTTACCGTCACGTTATTGGGAGTTATAGGGACTGGACGGGAGTAACACTAAGACATACTTACCGTCACGTTACTGGGAGTTATAGGGTCTGGACGGGAGTAACACTAAGACATACCTAACGTCACGTTATTGGGAGTTATAGGGACTGGATGGGAGTAACACTAAGACATACTTACCGTCACGTTACTGGGAGTTATAGGGACTGGATGGGAGTAACACTAAGACATACTTACCATCACGTTATTGGGAGTTATAGGGACTGGGTGGGAGTAACACTAAGACATACTTACCGTCACGTTATTGGGAGTTATAGGGTCTGGATGGGAGTAACACTAAGACACACTTACCGTCACGTTATTGGGAGTTATAGGGTCTGGAAGGGAGTAACACTAAGACATACTCACCATCACGTTATTGGGAGTTATAGGGACTGGATGGGAGTAACACTAAGACATACTTACCGTCACGTTATTGGGAGTTATAGGGTCTGGACGGGAGTAACACTAAGACATACTTACCATCACGTTATTGGGAGTTATAGGGACTGGGTGGGAGTAACACTAAGACATACTTACCGTCACGTTATTGGGAGTTATAGGGTCTGGATGGGAGTAACACTAAGACACACTTACCGTCACGTTATTGGGAGTTATAGGGTCTGGAAGGGAGTAACACTAAGACATACTCACCATCACGTTATTGGGAGTTATAGGGACTGGATGGGAGTAACACTAAGACATACTTACCGTCACGTTATTGGGAGTTATAGGGTCTGGACGGGAGTAACACTAAGACATACCTAACGTCACGTTATTGGGAGTTATAGGGTCTGGATGGGAGTAACACTAAGACATACTTACCGTCACGTTATTGGGAGTTATAGGGACTGGATGGGAGTAACACTAAGACATACTTAGTGTCACGTTATTGGGAGTTATAGGGCCTGGATGGGAGTAACACTAAGACATACTTACCGTCACGTTATTGGGAGTTATAGGGTCTGGATGGGAGTAACACTAAGACATACTTGCCGTCACGTTATTGGGAGTTATAGGGTCTGGATGGGAGTAACACTAAGTCATACTTACCGTCACGTTATTGGGAGTTATAGGGTGTGGATGGGAGTAACACTAAGACATACTTACTGTCACGTTATTGGGAGTTATAGGGTCTGGATGGGAGTAACACTAAGACATACGTACCGTCACGTTATTGGGAGTTATAGGGTCTGGACGGGAGTAACACTAAGACATACTTACCGTCACGTTATTGGGAGTTATAGGGTCTGGATGGGAATAACACTAAGACACACTTACCGTCACGTTATTGGGAGTTATAGGGTGTGGATGGGAGTAACACTAAGACATACTTACCGTCACGTTATTGGGAGTTATAGGGACTGGATGGGAGTAACACTAAGACATACTTACCGTCACGTTATTGGGAGTTATAGGGCCTGGATGGAAGTAACACTAAGACACACTTACCGTCACGTTATTGGGAGTTATAGGGACTGGATGGGAGTAACACTAAGACATACTTACCGTCACGTTATTGGGAGTTATAGGGACTGGATGGGAGTAACACTAAGACATACTTACCGTCACGTTATTGGGAGTTATAGGGACTGGATGGGAGTAACACTAAGACATACTTACCGTCACGTTATTGGCAGTTATAGGGCCTGGACGGGAGTAACACTAAGACATACTTACCGTCACGTTATTGGCAGTTATAGGGACTGGATGGGAGTAACACTAAGACATACTTTCCGTCACGTTATTGGCAGTTATAGGGCCTGGACGGGAGTAACACTAAGGCATACTTACTGTCACGTTATTGGGAGTTATAGGGACTGGATGGGAGTAACACTAAGACACACTTACTGTCACGTTATTGGGAGTTATAGGGACTGGATGGGAGTAACACTAAGACACACTTACCGTCACGTTATTGGGAGTTATAGGGACTGGGTGGGAGTAACACTAAAACACACTTACTGTCACGTTATTGGGAGTTATAGGGACTGGATGGGAGTAACACTAAGACATACTTACCGTCACGTTATTGGGAGTTATAGGGTGTGGATGGGAGTAACACTAAGGCATACTTACTGTCACGTTATTGGGAGTTATAGGGACTGGATGGGAGTAACACTAAGACATACTTACCGTCACGTTATTTGCAGTTATAGGGCCTGGACGGGAGTAACACTAAGGCATACTTACCGTCACGTTATTGGGAGTTATAGGGCCTGGATGGGAGTAACACTAAGACATACTTACTGTCACGTTATTGGGAGTTATAGGGTCTGGACGGGAGTAACACTAAGACATACTTACCGTCACGTTATTGGGAGTTATAGGGTGTGGATGGGAGTAACACTAAGACATACTTACTGTCACGTTATTGGGAGTTATAGGGTGTGGATGGGAGTAACACTAAGGCATACTTACCGTCACGTTATTGGGAGTTATAGGGTGTGGATGGGAGTAACACTAAGGCATACTTACTGTCACATTATTGGGAGTTATAGGGTCTGGACTGGAGTAACACTAAGACATGCTTACCGTCACGTTATTGGGAGTTATAGGGTCTGGATGGGAGTAACACTAAGACATACTTACTGTCACGTTATTGGGAGTTATAGGGTCTGGACGGGAGTAACACTAAGACATACTTACCGTCACGTTATTGGGAGTTATAGGGTCTGGATGGGAGTAACACTAAGACATACTTACCGTCACGTTATTGGGAGTTATAGGGCCTGGATGGGAGTAACACTAAGACATACCTAACGTCACGTTATTGGGAGTTATAGGGACTGGATGGGAGTAACACTAAGACACACTTACCGTCACGTTATTGGGAGTTATAGGGACTGGATGGGAGTAACACTAACATACTTACCGTCACGTTATTGGGAGTTATAGGGACTGGATGGGAGTAACACTAAGACACACTTACCGTCACGTTATTGGGAGTTATAGGGCCTGGATGGGAGTAACACTAAGACATACTTACCGTCACGTTATTGGGAGTTATAGGGTCTGGATGGGAGTAACACTAAGACACACTTACCGTCACGTTATTGGGAGTTATAGGGACTGGATGGGAGTAACACTAAGGCATACCTAACGTCAGGTTATTGGGAGTTATAGGGTCTGGATGGGAGTAACACTAAGACATACTTACCGTCACGTTATTGGGAGTTATAGGGACTGGATGGGAGTAACACTAAGACATACTTACCGTCACGTTATTGGGAGTTATAGGGCCTGGATGGGAGTAACACTAAGGCATACCTAACGTCACGTTATTGGGAGTTATAGGGACTGGATGGGAGTAGCACTAAGACATACTTACCGTCACGTTATTGGGAGTTATAGGGCCTGGATGGGAGTAACACTAAGACACACTTACTGTCACGTTATTGGGAGTTATAGGGTGTGGATGGGAGTAACACTAAGACACACTTACCGTCACGTTATTGGGAGTTATAGGGACTGGATGGGAGTAACACTAAGGCATACCTAACGTCAGGTTATTGGGAGTTATAGGGTCTGGATGGGAGTAACACTAAGACATACTTACCGTCACGTTATTGGGAGTTATAGGGACTGGATGGGAGTAACACTAAGACATACTTACCGTCACGTTATTGGGAGTTATAGGGCCTGGATGGGAGTAACACTAAGGCATACCTAACGTCACGTTATTGGGAGTTATAGGGCCTGGATGGGAGTAACACTAAGACATACCTAACGTCACGTTATTGGGAGTTATAGGGACTGGATGGGAGTAGCACTAAGACATACTTACCGTCACGTTATTGGGAGTTATAGGGCCTGGATGGGAGTAACACTAAGACATACTTACGGTCACGTTATTGGGAGTTATAGGGTCTGGACGGGAGTAACCCTAAGACATACTTACCGTCACGTTATTGGGAGTTATAGGGCCTGGATGGGAGTAACACTAAGACATACTTACCGTCACGTTATTGGCAGTTATAGGGTCTGGATGGGAGTAACACTAAGACATACTTACTGTCACGTTATTGGCAGTTATAGGGCCTGGACGGGAGTAACACTAAGACATAATTACTGTCACGTTACTGGAAGTTATAGGGCCTGGACGGGAGTAACACTAAGGCATACCTAACGTCACGTTATTGGGAGTTATAGGGTGTGGATGGGAGTAACACTAAGGCATACTTACTGTCACGTTATTGGGAGTTATAGGGTGTGGATGGGAGTAACACTAAGGCATACTTACTGTCACGTTATTGGGAGTTATAGGGTGTGGATGGGAGTAACACTAAGACATACTTACCGTCACGTTATTGGGAGTTATAGGGTCTGGATGGGAGTAACACTAAGACACACTTACCGTCACGTTATTGGGAGTTATAGGGACTGGATGGGAGTAACACTAAGACATACTTACCGTCACGTTATTGGGAGTTATAGGGACTGGATGGGAGTAACACTAAGACACACTTACCGTCACGTTATTGGGAGTTATAGGGTCTGGATGGGAGTAACACTAAGATACACTTACCGTCACGTTATTGGGAGTTATAGGGACTGGATGGGTGTAACACTAAGACATACTTACCATCACGTTATTGGGAGTTATAGGGTGTGGATGGGAGTAACACTAAGACATACTTACCGTCACGTTATTGGGAGTTATAGGGTCTGGACGGGAGAAACCCTAAGATATACTTACCGTCACGTTATTGGGAGTTATAGGGCCTGGATGGGAGTAACACTAAGGCGTACTTACTGTCATGGTCATCACTCGAGTCTAGGCGCAAAGTTCACCTTTCCTGTCTTGCCTTTAAATACTTTCTGGGCAAGCTACCCAGCTACCTGAACAAGCTCCTCACCCCTACCACATGCAGCACCTATCACCTGAGATCTGTCTCCTAAAGACTATTCATGGTCCCAAGGCTCAACAAAGTATCCGGCCGCTCCTCCTTCTCCTACCGTGCACCCCAAAACTGGAACAACCTACCAGAGACTCTCATATCCACCACCAGTTTAAGTTCTTTCAAATCTAAGGCTGTCTCACACTTTAATCTGGTCTGTAACTGTTTCATACGCTCATAATATATATTATCTGTAACTGTGCACGCAATGTCTTGTATATACAGGCATACCCCGCATTAACGTACGCAATGGGACCGGAGCACGTATGTAACACAGGCATACCCCGCATTAACGTACGCAATGGGACCGGAGCATGTATGTAACTATGTAACACAGGCATACCCCGCATTAACGTACGCAGTGGGACCGGAGCATGTATGTAAAGCGAAAATGTACTTAAAGTGAAGCACTCCCTTTTCCCACTTATCGATGCATGTACTGTACTGCAATCGTCATATACGTGCATAACTGCTGGAAATAACGCATTTGTAACAGGCTCTATAGTCTCCCCGCCTGCGCACAGCTTCGGTACAGGTAGGGAGTTATTGGGAGTTATAGGGTCTGGATAGGAGT